>NC_057937.1:34605651-34905651 GCF_018555375.3 Anguilla rostrata
AAGGACAGAGAGGGGAAGAGAGGACAGAATCATGGAGGCCCGTGAATTCCTGAGAGGTGAGCTTTGCGTGGGAGAGAGGGTGTGCTGAGTTTCGGCTGAGAAAAGAGAGGAGGGAGGAAAGGACGAGGTGGAAAGGGTTTACGTGTGCACCTTTTTACGAACATCTCTTTGGCAAAACCACACAACCCTTTATTTCATCCGCAAGGCAGATAAGGAGAGAGGGGGAGAGAAAGAGGTGGGCTACTCCCAGGGCTGGAGGGAAAAGCATCATCATTATTGGTTTGGCTTTGCTGATAAACTTCCAGAAGGTTCCTCAGGTAAACATGAAGAAACTGTCACACGTGAAACATTGCTAGGTTAAAGAAACAGAAATTAAATAACACAGAAGGAGGTTCAGATTGAAGGTGATGTAATTTCCGTGGTTAATTTTAGATACATTATAGTTTCCTGTAGTTGCAAAAGACCTGACTCTATTTTTATAAAAGAGCGAGCACTTCTGGGATTGTATGTGAGAAAAAAAGTGTGCAGTTTTCAGCTATGCATTTACATTACATTACATTACTTTTCACTATTTAGCAGACACTTATTCAAAGCAACATTTTTATAGACAGTAAATGTATACTGCTGGTTGTTTTACTGTAGCGATTCAGGTTACTTAAACTCAGATTCAGGTTAAGTAACATGCTCATGGGTACAATGGCACCACCCCAGCTGCTTGTCTAGCCCACAACTTGAGTTACAAGCCTAGTGCCCTAACATTATGCTACACTGCTGCCTATGCTACATTACAACACTTTAATGTTGATTTGAGCTCTCATTCTCACTGGGAAGAAAACCAATAAAGAAGGAAGTGATCCAAAATGGCAACCTAGTACCCATATTCCTTATTTGATTACACATTGTTGCCTGTTCAAAGAGGGTTCACAGAGGGTCTTCCTCTTTTCTCTGTCTTGCCTTTTAGCCCGATGCCCACCTACCGAGTGGATGCTGACAAGGGCTTTAACTTCTCAGTGCCGGACGACGCCTTCGTGTGCCAGAAGAAGAACCACTTCCAGGTGACGGTGTACATCGGCATGCTGGGAGACCCAAAGTATGTCAAGACCAGTGAGGGGCTGCAGCCCATTGACTGCTTCTACCTCAAACTTAATGGAGTCAAGGTGAGTGGGAAGAGAGATCAAAATGACTTGAAAAAATCATATCTGATTTCACTGATTTCATCTGATTTCACTGTACGTGGATGTCATATCTGACTGACTGATTGATGAGCTGAGAGTGACAGAATGACGGTGTGCGATGAGCTAACTGGTTGACACGGTGGCCTTGCTGACACGATGGGTGTCCTCTTTTCCAGCTTGAAGCCATGAACCAGTCCATAAACGTGGAGCAGTCCCAGTCTGACCGCAGCAAGAGGCCCTTCAAACCGGTGCTGTGAGTTTCAGTGCGAAGCGTGTGGAGTAAGAGAGAGTGAGAGACTGCGTACGAGAAACCGAAAGAGAGAGCGTTCGTATGTGCACGCGTGTGAGTTAGCATGTTAGCGAGAGAAGGAGAAGCAGTGGACCGTACGGACAGAGAAAGAGAAGGACAGTGCTGTTACGAATGTACGCGTTTGTGTTTTTAGGGTGACTGTGCCCCCGGACCAGGTGACCAAGGTGACAGTGGGGCGGCTGCACTTCAGTGAGACTACAGCCAACAACATGAGGAAGAAGGGCAAGCCCAACCCAGACCAGAGGTAAGAGCAAGGGGTGACAGTGTAGTATAATGGGTAAGGAACTGGCCTTGTAACCTAAAGGTACAGGTAAAGGTTACAGTTTCGATTCCCACTCTGCCGATGTACCATTGAGCAAGGTATTTATCCTGAATTGCTTCAGTATATTTCCAGCTGTATAAATGGATGCAATGTAAAGGCTATGTAAAAAGTTGTGCAAGTCGCTCTGGATAAGAGCGACTGCTAAATTCTTGTAATATAGAAGCACTCAAGTATGCACTCATGATGAGACCTTTCAGACTGTAGTGTCACCCCAGCGTCATTTGACAGAGTCATCGGTTGCCCATAATAGATGCCTGGGTCTTTTAGGAAAAACATTTGAAAGTCTTCCATACCGTTTGGTGGTTTATGGTTGTCATTTTAGCCACCACCTGGGAGTAGGACACATATACACACAGTCCCACATATTCACATACTGAATCGTACATACTCATGTAATGTACCAAATAAGTACGCATACGGTTCTGGACAAGCACACATTCTGTATAAAACTAAAAGGCCTAAAGAGTGCAGTGCAGTGTCTACAGTACACTCTGAAGGACACAGTCAGAGCCTTAGCATCCCATGAATCCATAGGGTACCAGGTTTTATGTGTTCTAATTGAATATATGTGTGAGATCTTCCAGTTTGCCCATTTTCTTTACTTTTTCAGCCTTGCTTCAGAAACATTGATTGAACAATACATTAAATTGCACATTTAGCCCTCTTTGACCACTTTGTATCTGTGCCTGTCTGTTTTATATTTGTGTGTGCACATGTGTTTGTTTACGTGTATGTGTGCGTGTGTGTTTGTTTTTTGTGTGTGTGTGTGTGTGCGTGTGTGTGTGTTTGTGTGTGTGTGTGTGTGTGTGCAGGTACTTCATGTTGGTGGTGGCTCTGCAGGCACAGTCCCACAGTCAGAGCTTCACTGTGGCCGCTCAGGTGTCCGAGAGGATCATCGTCAGGGTAACCTCTGTCAGTCTGGCCGTGTCTGTGTGACCGTCCTCTCCAATGTCTGCCTGTTTGAATATCTCGGTCTGTGGGTCCGCGTCTTTCTAACTGTCTTTATTTTTCTATTACTTGCCTTTGTCTTTGTTCCTGTTTGGTTGCTTACACCTTGCTGTCTGTGGTGACCAAAATATCCTCTTTCACATTTTGTTTTACTGTTTTTTTTTGGTCATGGTGCAGGCAAATTTCCAAAAGAGGAGTTAGGGAAAACAAAAATCATCTGATTATTGACAAACATAAACAAGCTTAACTGAGTGACTTAACAAACTTAGCAAACAAAAAATTCTCACGTACTATCTAAACCATTTATTTATTAAGACACTCTAATGCACTTAGCTGCAGATAAATGGTAAAAAGACAATATGTGCTCCAGTAACACTCCATCCAAAGCCTTGGAAACACGCACCTTTTTTGTTTTTTTACCTCAAGAGGGAGCACACATTAGAATGGGAACAAAAGACTTATAATGACTTATAAAATTAAATATAAAAACATGTACATACAAAAATACCCTCGATGGCTTCGACATTGTCTGTCTGTGCACCTGTCTGAAAAATGCCATTTTGTATATCATTCTGCATTCCATTTATATGCCTTAATTGATTTTTTTTGTCTTTGTCTGTGTCTACACCTGTCTATCTCAATTTATCCTACTCTTTCTGTTAATGCTTGGACATTTGTTTTTATTTGTTGTTGTTAATATTGTTCCTACATAAGATGAACTTCAATATTGTATGTAATCGGCAAGATTACATCCATGTGTTGGCACACCAATGTCTGTACATTACAGATTACATCATCTGTTTACCACAGTAAACAGTAAAATATGTTTTTGTGCCTGTTTGTTATGGTCATTTTGACCTCCCCGTGAATCTGTGCCTAGTATTGTACCTTTTCTACAGTATGTGCTGTTGTTATCTTTATCATATGAACTGACACACACGATGATTATCTGACTGTCTTGTTTCCATATTTTGGTGTGTCCCTCTCTGCTTCTGTTATTATCTCTGCATCTGTCTGAACTTCTGTTTTTTTGATACCCGCTTTTCTCCACTCACCCCCCCTCCACGTCCCCCCACCTTCGCACATCGACCTCCAGGCATCAAACCCGGGTCAATTTGAGAGTGACAGCGACGTGCTGTGGCAACGGGGTCAGCTGCCGGACTCTGTGTATCATCACGGCCGGGTGGGCATCAACACTGACCGTCCCGACGAAGCGATGGTCATCCACGGCAACCTCAAGGTCATGGGTTCCCTAGTGCACCCCTCCGACATTCGCACCAAGGAGAATGTCCAGGAGGTGAGGCACGTACGGCAGCCATTACGGCTCTGGACTGATGACCAGTGACCTGTGGGGTTGAATCCTGTGTCACATACCATGCCATTCTGATCTATTCAAGCAGTTGGGAATTCTACAGCAGAGCCTCAGATTTAGAATGTTCTGTAAATGTGATCTGTGTATGTTAACCTTGATTAGATAATGTACAATATTCCTGAATAAAATGTTAACATCCTGTATCCATTGAATAACCTACATTTTTGAACGTATAATGTGTCTAGATGTTCATGTGTCTTTTCCGTCTTGTTTGTGGAAGTGTCCTCATCTGTGGACCCAGGAAGTACAAAATAAAAAAGTGGGGCCTCCCTCTCAGTCTGCCTGAATTTTAACTTCACGATTAGCATGTGTCATTTCCTTTTTGTGTCAGGTTGACACCACAGACAATTTGAAGCGGATCTCTCAGATGCGACTGGTGCATTACCAGTACAAGCCTGAGTTTGCAGCCACTGTGGGCATTGAGACCACAGCTGAGACAGGTAAATTAAAGAGTTTGTCACACAGCACGTAGTCTGAAATACATAGAAAGCGGTCTACAGGTCACCCCTGTGTGGGTGAATGGGACTGTTTAGCACAGAGGTGAGCTACTCTGGCCCTGGTTGACCGTGGCATGTGCTGATTTTTGTGTTTGGCTAAATAAAGGAAACCAGTTAAGACATATTTAACCAGGTCCATAAAATAACTTTAATTGATTTATGAAGTGATGAATGAGAAGAAAAGCACAAACCTTTCTCCAGGATTGATGTTAGCCACCCTTGATTTAGCAGGTTTATAGTGCAGTCATCACCCCCAGAAATTGGAGCAATGGCATACTCATTCATTTCCGCTATCATGCAAGTTTGTTCTCATAGATATCTGAGACATGTAGTATATAATACATAAGTCTGTTTGATTGAACATTTGTGTATAAATATCAGTTACTCACAAATGGACACCCAGCCAATCATACCTCAGTAAAGTTGAGTTGAAAACATAATTATTGTGCTGTATTTGTATATTATTTGTCTTTGTGTGTATGTGTGTGAGGGGTGCTGTTTGGTCCTCACAGTGCTCTTAACTGGTACACAGGAGTGATCGCCCAGGAGGTTCAGCAGATTCTCCCAGAAGCAGTGAAGGAAGGAGGCGATGTGGTGTGTGCCAATGGAGAGACCATCCCCAACCTGCTGGTGGTCAACAAGGTGAGAGGGCCTCTCTGCCGCACCCCAAACACAGACACGTGTGTGAGTGTGTGTGTGTGTGTGCATGGGTGTGTAGGCACACACACCTGCCTAACCCTCACTCTCCCTTCACAGGACCGCATCTTCATGGAGAACGTGGGCGCGGTGAAGGAGCTGTGCAAGCTAACCGACAACCTGGAGACGCGCATCGACGAGCTGGAGCGCTGGAGCCGCAAGCTGGCCAAACTGCGCCGGCTGGACAGCATGAAGAGCACAGTGAGCGGGGGCACCGTCAGGTGAGGCCCAGGAAGTGACCTAACCAGGAAGTGACAGACACACAACTGTCAAAAGAGTGAAAATGTTATACGACCATTTTCTAGAAACTACAGCATCAAATAATATAATTAATAAGATTGACAGTAACAGCAATAAAAAAATATATATTTATGTGTCTGTTATGATTATTAACTCTTGTGATATTATATATTATGTATTGTTTAATACTGCAGGTTTTGCAATGTAAATTTTCATTTAATTCCAGCCAATCAGGAAGTCAGTTCAGCCGTACAGGAAGTGGTCCACACAAAAAAAGGCCAGTCAAATCTGGGAGCAAGGTTTGTGTCTGATGGTGTCTGATTTTGTCCAATCGTATGTGACTGCATTTCCTTACTGCGCTATATATAGTAGACTGTGGTACTGGGTTTGTTGAAGGTTGATTTGTACATTTACAGTCTATGAAGTTTTCCTCTTGCTAACTTATTTCCTCTTGCTAATTATGACTCATCAGTGATAAAAATAGGCTTTGATAAAGTTTGACTTGATAAACAGAAGGAAACAACAGGATTTTCTTCAGAAAATTTCTTGTGGACATTGTAAAATACATAGAATTAATATTCTGCTCACATGAACTTTAACAAAAAGCTGAGAGGTGCACAGAAGGGGATTTATGAACGTTCGATAAACAGTTTAGATTCATTTTCTAATAAGGATCCCATTATTTTTGTGATTTGCTCATTGCCTTTCTGTATTTCTCATATTTTGAACGGCTGCTTCTTTTGGAATAGCAAATGATTCAGAACTTCAAATAAAAATTATTTTTGAATTAGAATTTTTGAATTTGAATTTTCCACACATGGAAAAAAATAACTAGCAATGTTTATTATTTGCTGAGACTTTTGAAGAATCATTGCACTTGAGAAATGCAACCACAATCTGAACTACAAGTAGGGAAAACCTCAAATATCAGGTTCTATTTTCTTTGCCTATTGATATGAAAATACATATCTACAGTTTATTCAATATATGCATACAGAACTTTATGTCTGTTCATTTATAAACAAAAAATGCTGTATGTATTTCCAAAAATCACCTTTTACATTCGCGCAAGTGACCAAATGTCCAGTACATATACACTATGCACATCTGTGAGTTTGGGTACTTACTAATGTAGCCAATGCTTGCTCATGCTGTATTCCTGTTTTGAATTTGCACGTGGGTGTAAAAGAACCCCACTTAAACGGGGCAAGAGTGTGACGGTGTTATCTGTCTCTCAGCACTTGTTTAAGCAGTTGGCTATAGTTAATCGTTTGAGAAGTAGGTTTTTTGGAATGTTTTTTATTTTATTTTCTATTTTAAGTTAGTGTTCTTGAACTCCATGGCTTTACATTTCCAGTAGTGATTGTTACACTAACATTAGAATGTTCAGCTAGGAACATTCTAATCACATATGTGTGATCTTACACCTTAACGGTTAACTCACCTGAGGTGGATTCTTCGGTTTAAAATAGCTGCCGATTGTAACACTGAAAACAACAGCCAGCAGGCTTTGTGGCTCTCCAGACCCAGAGTCAAGGGACACCAGCTATAAATAGATTGTGATTGTATTAGCGCACTGAGTCGGTTTTGTACACACTGACCACGCGTGGTACACTGAGCGTTAACCCTTGTGTCGTGTGTGATGTCAGAGCCCCTCGCCAGAGCACGGCTGCATCAGCCGCAGGTTCCTACAGGGCACCATCCTCGCCCTCGTCATCATCATGGCCTTCAGGTGAGAGAGTGCGCGGAACGATGATCGAAAATGAATTCCCTGGGCCAGAGAATTCATTCTGGCAATTTCATCCTTTTAATGCTTTCCTCATTGTTTCCTCCAACCGCTGCAGGGTGAATTGACAATAAATATTATATTCTGTCTGAAAAGCATTCACGGTTCAGCGTTTCATTAAAATTGAATTTTTAAAATGCGCCATGACAAATTAATTTTGCTTGATTTGCTTATTGGTTGATTGATTTACTTAACAGTCTCTTTTACTGATTAATTATAAGGTTTGCATTAACTCTACCCATTCTGTCCCTCTGCAGCGTTATCTCGATGTCTGTACTCTATGTGTTGACTCTGCATCACCGTGGTGATGTCACGGAGACAAACGGGTATGTCCAAATTGAATGCTACCCTCACAACTTTGGATAAGGCCCATATCACACTTTCGTGCATGTAACAGACAATGGTCTGCATTTACACACAGGACACAGATACACTCTTCACAGTGCATCCTGGCCTGCATACTATCCTTATCTGTGATATTTATTAAAGGGTATTTTGCAAAAAATATTCTGAACAACAGAACATCCTTTTGAGCAGTGGTTCTCAAACTCAGTCCTGGGAACCCTTGTGTATACAGGTTTTAATTTCAGCCACAGTTGCGATCCAAGAATTTCTAACAAACTGCTCGATTTTTCTTATTTAGATGTTTTTCATGATTGTGGGATTACTAGCCCTCTTAAGCCATATTACAACAGAACTAGCTATGCATCTCGTGAAATTCCTATATTCACGTTGTACTTATTGTGATATATTGCAGCCAGTCACATAAAAAGAGTTTCAATAAATGTTTCTAACTGATACATTTAAAGACTGAGGTGAATCAATGAGTGTGGATACTTGGCCACTAAACTAACTATTTGGTGGATAATGAAGAATTTAAAGCAGATGTTAATGAGCTAAACCTGCATTGTGTTAATAAGGAAAAAAATTAAGACAGAACCTAAACACAAACTGTTTGCTCAACAATCTTAATTGGTTGTAACGAAAACCATGTATACACATGGGCCCCTATGACTGAGAACTCTGAGAACCTCTGCTACGGAATTCTGGTCTGCTGCATTTTGTAAACCAAAGCAAAGATATAAAACTAAATCCTTGAAAACCTGTTCATCATAATAAACCAATAAATCTCCTATAATGTAAAATACTGAAGCGAACGTCCAGTTGCCATTGTTAGCCTGTCCTATTGCTCCAGCACCCTCCCTCTTTTTAGGAGAGTGCAGATTAGCACTAGCTTGTACTTCTGCAACATATAGCTAGCCGCTGATTCTTTTCACCAAGTAGTCCACCAGCTAAGCTGTGCAGCCATTGTGTTGGAGGCCTGCACTTCCTGTAGCAGGCAGATAGCAAGTGCTTCATTGATCAGAGGAGATACTATGGCACACTGAGGCAGAAATACCCTGCTGACTGAAACCATTTCCCCCCCTGGGCACTACTATGGCCACTAAGTCTCCAACCCGCCTCTCTAAATTTTCTCAAACTTTTTTATGGTGTAAATTTTCATTTAAATTTTAATCACCAGAAGCTACAAGACCATGAAACAACTCTCACTTTCTTCTTCCTTCCTTCCCTTCCTTCTTCACCTGCTTCCCTGTCTCCTCCGTAGCCCTGCGTCTCACTGCGCTCTTTTAGTGTCCTGGACTCCCATCCTCACTGCCACTGTCATCTTCTGTCCGTCTGTCTGTCCGTGGTAGGTCTCTGTTCTCCTCTTTCTTTCCCTCTCTCTTTCTGTTTTTGTCTCTCGTATTCTTTCTCTGTAATCATAGGTAAGTTTGAAGAGGATCAGTTATTGTTTTTTTAATGTATCCTGAGATTTCATGCATAATGAATTCTTGTTTTTCCACCCAAGCATGTATAATGCCACTTTCCAAAAAACCTGAGAGCATGTTTGAACAAACTTCAAGTGTAAATGAGGGTATGCCAACGATGTGCTACATCATGATCCGCCTCCAATAGACATGCTGCATCTCTGTAAACCTGGTAAAGCATTAAACGGAGAACCTATGACAACTCTTCAGCATGGGTAACGTTCCTGTAGGTCAATCTCTGTAAGACTCTGTAAGAATGTTCCTCATTCTGCCCAGGCCTGCCTGACTTTCGCCTCTTTCTCAGTCCATCTGACCCACACTGCGTGTGTTCTGACTCTTTCAGGTCCATTTCAGGATTGGGTTCATCTCGAAAGGCCACTTACAACCCCAGGCACACCACCCCACCACCACAAGGTCAGTGAAATAAGGAGGACAAAACTTTCTATGGGACATAATTGGTGTCAAACGTGTCAATCTCTTGATTTCATTTGTTGCTCCTCTGCTTGTTTAAATATCCATTCAATGCAAAATTGCTTTATTTGGCTATTATTTGGCCCTCCATTGATGGTTCGACTTTTAATTGTTTAGCTGCAGATTCGACTTCTCCCTCCCTGCCGAATCATGTGGCTTGCTGCGGGTCCACAACTGCCACAAGTAACCAATCAGACGATGGTCAGTTGCAAACCATCAACCAGCCCACATCAGGTGAGATATGACTTGCCATAATGCCTGCGAAAGCGCTAATCAACAAAATGGCTTCTGTCTTTACGTTCACCATGAACTAATGTTTTAATTTGAAGATGCTTGGACGTGTCCATCTGATCCCTATCCGCTGTAGGTGTCAGCAGTCCTGTCCCCACGCCGGGCAGCTCCAATAAGAAAGCAAAGTCCCGCCTGTTCGAAAAGGAAGGTCGCTATAGGAACCGGCTCAGCCACACCTCCTCTCCCACGTACCTGACCAAGGACAAGAGGTTCCCGCCCGTGGAAATGGAGGACATGGGCGTCAGCAACTTTTTGCCGGGCGCGCAACAGCACCTTCCCCGCCGACAGCGCAGCGCCACTGCTGAGGGTAAGAAGCACCACGACAAATTAAAAGCCCCGACTAACCAGAGACTTTTACATTTGGGATTTGCAAAACACTTTTATCCAGGGTGACTTACATAAGTGCGTTCACATGGGTTTAGGCAATGAACAGAGACTCGTATTCAATCAACATTCACCCATTACAGCGACTTACATGAAAATACAAGTGGGTTTCTTGTACAAGGCACAGACTGGCGATCTCAGGGATTCCCCAGAATGATTTTCCCTAACTGTGCTTGTGAGAGAAAAAAGTAACACTTCCCTCAGTGCTAAATCGTGAGCTGAAGTGTTGAGCGGGCATTCGGCCCTGTACTTCATCCCAAACATGCTGGCAGGCCGAGAACAATGGATTTACAGACACACTGAAGTCCAAACACTGGAACACAGGCCAAGATGCAAGCACTGACTTCTGCAGGGTCACTGTTAACATGCTGAAAGCATTGTGCTAAGATTTTTACTATAACAATATATTAGCATTACACATCCTGTATTATTGTTATAGTTGATTCTTTATGTACTAGATTTATTTTGGTATTTTTGCAACCTGTACCCTATCCCATTGAATATAACCATCATATTTATCCCCATAATTGGGGATAGGATGCAGTTATTACTTTCTTAGTATGTTAAGCAGTGAAGCCTTTAATGTTTAAGCTCCATATAAGTGCTCTCGTGGAGGGAGCGAACTTAAGCCATAAATGGTAGAGACACTGCAATTCACATTGAAAAGGAGAAGCAGACTTACTGAGAAAGCCAAATACCGCGTATGTACTCAGATAAAGGGACATTCAGATCCTTATCGGCCACTCTGCGCCTTTGTGTTGACTTCAGTTAATGCTGTTTGTTGTAGGCCAGAGCCCCACCCCCTCGCTGATAGGGCTGCGAATCCTGGAGACCGACCAACCAATCATAACACAGTATTGTCCATCTCCTGACAGCTGCAGGTGTGTGTGTGTGTGTGTGGGGGGGGGTTAATACTAAGGTTTCCATGCAGAATTTAAAATGAGGTCAGTTGCCCGTGTTAAGACTACATGTTCACATTGAATATCATCCATGTGAAAGAAATGTATCTAGTTCATTTAGCTAAACATGTAAGAAAATAAAATGAGTGGTAAAACAATATTTAAATAACATATTTATGTTTATAAATGTGCAAGTCACCTTCCTGTAATTGGAAACGAGGGCCTGTGTAACTTGCAAATGCACGCGATCTGTTAGAAAATTGCACTCATTCACGTAACCTCCACTGAGTACTTAAAGTTGCTGACATTGTGCTTGGTGGGACTGAGAAGGCGTCCATATTTAGTGTAGTGCACGTTGTCATTTAAGGTCTCTGCTGTGTGTTTCAGAGCGGGGGTCTACAGCTACGCTGCAGCTCTCCATGGAAACACCAGTGTTCCTTCACACATCACCCTGCAGATGAGGTACTCATACGGCCCTCATTCTCACCCGCAGATAGATATCAAAGCACACCTGTTCATTTTATAGTACTGATTTTATATTACTTTTATTATTAATATTACTATTATTAATATTATATTGCTTTTATCATTAATATTTTAATTATTAATATGTTTTTCAGTACCCTTTTTAAAATTAATTTCACTTTATTCCATGTTCTTTGTCTTTCCAATATATTTTCCCTCCTTTATAATTCTTTTGCTCCATTTTACTTACAGATTTCCTCATGTCACACCACTTGTTTTGATACAATACCTCTTTTCTTTTTCTTTCATTATTAATACAATCAAAGTTAAACAGGCTAAACTGATCTGACAGTTCATATGGGCGGATGGCTATATGACTATAGACTATATGACTATAGAGTTGAAAGAAATGCCAGACAGTAAAAACCTATTGCAACTCACTCAGTTAACATGAACTCTGTTTCCTGCTCTCCCCACTGCAGTTCCAACATCAGTGTGCTGGTGTTGCGGTGTAGTGTCACCAGGGGGCGGCCATGTCACAACCACGTCGAGACCGAGCAGAACAGCGAGAAGACCGCCTTCACAAAGGTAAGACCACAGAACTTACACCTGGAAATCCAACCTGAAATCTAATATCAGATCCACCCAGCATCCCTACATGATGTAGTAATTGACTGAGTTGTAATAAATACTCATCTCTCTTCATCCTATTTTCTTTCTAAGGGGACAGAGCATTTGTGGACTGTGCCGGTGCAGTCGTTCCAGGAAATCGCCTATCACTTCCGCGTGGCTCTGTCTGTAAGTGAACTTACAGTACGCATTCAAACGGTGAAATGCAGGTGGTTTCTTCGAACACTTCAAGAATCAGTGTGTTAGGTTGTCAGTGTGTCAGAACAGTGTACCAATAACTGAGTCAGACAGTGTACTGTATGTTAGTTAGAGCATGGGTTCCCTAACAGGGGGTCCAGGGGCCTCGTACCAGGGGAATGGTACAGAACTGTTTTTTTTGTTTTTTTTTTGCTTTTTTTTCCCCAAATGTTTTCTCCTTTAAGAATCTGTTCCTCCTTTATAAATGAATTCCTCTGGTGGCACTGCAGCTGTTTTCAGCTTCCATTATTTTAACGAAAGTAAGGAGCCTGAGGTAATCCCAAAGATCTATGGGATATCCTATCTGATGAAGGGTACATCGATGCTGCCTTAACTGAAATAAGGCACCTTAGAAGGACACGTTTTTGATTATTTTGGTTTGGGACATGTCTTATGTTAACTATTTAATGTCCTCTAAGTGAACTTTGACCTTTTTGCCTTTAACAGAGGGAAATAAGCTGTGCTGGTGAGGAAGGTGAGAAAAGGACTGGCCCATACTCCGATTACCACTTCCTGTTCCAGAGCAGCTGTGAATGAGACCAGCATTTGTGTACATAGAGGGTTGGTGTTTGCCAGTGCATTGTGGGAGTGAAACAGTGCACATTGTATCTCCTGTCTTCATGCACTTAAGAGCACTTCCTGTATTTCTTGTCTCTCTGACTCCTCCCCATCCCAGTTTGAACAGGGGATCGAATGACCTACAGTATGTTAAATGTTTTAACTCTTCTATTTTTGGTTTGTTTTTAAAAAATATATTTTATAAGAAAAAAACTAAAGAAAAAAACAGCACATTACACATTTGCCCCCTCAGATTCAGCCTTTATTTTGATGTCTCATTATATAGTTCACCACAAGGAGGCAAAGTTTGTATGCACTCTGTTGTTGTTTCTGAGAATATTCTTGCATTGTAATTGACGTATGAAGCAGATAATCGGCCAGAGTCTCCCTGCAACGCTTATGGCGGGGAGTACTACTCCTACTCTAGCCTGTTCATCACTTCCTTGGTAATGAGTTACATAAATGTCAAATGTCTTACAATGTAATGCCAGTTTCTCAGAACTTGGACCGTGTATTTTACCGTAGCATTCTATCCCAGCCTTGATTTGAAATATTGTTTATTTTGTGTGTATACTGTAACCGTGACATTCCCAAGGACTGTCTGTTGACTGTTGGTTGGACTGATAACACTGGAAAGTGCCTTAGCAACTGCCTGTTATTGGCACGGTGTAGCAAGAATAGCATGCACGCCGTGCCAGACTGAATAACTCACTGGAACACTGGTACAAAATGTACTAGAATATCTTGCAGCGCACCATGTATCAAACTGTTGTTTTCTGTGCCTGCCTAATATCCTCTCTGACTCACACATTGTCTATGTGGCAGTGGTTTCAGTATGGGAAGGGTCAAGTATTGCAATTAAATTGTTTGGTATTGTGGGGCTCAGTGCCTTTTTTGGGTTTGTATACTTAGAAAAAAAACTGAGATATAGGACAGAGGATTCAAATTATGAAGTTAACATTTGGCTAGCCTATTGTCCTCTTTCGTATAATGTTAACACAAGATGTTGAGAGACTATATTGATTTGTGTAGTACCGTAGATATTCAATATATCACAATTAGCAAACTGACCTACAATTCTAATCACGCAAACAGGCCTGTCAGAATCACTCTTTGGTGATTTGAATTTACTTCATAATACAGTCAGCTCATTGAAAGTAGATTGTTTTTTTTTTTTTTTTTTTACAAAATTGAACTACCATCCCCCAAAATAGGGGACGTGGATTCAAAATTATGTTTTGTACATGCTTGCTCCATGTTTGCAGGCAAGCACCACAACAATGTTACTATACAATGTCAAAATAGATACTAAATATTGGAAACTGTTGCTTAGAAGTGAGAAATTCCAAATTAAACGTCCATCTTCATTCATTTAGGAATACAGTAAAATATGCATTTACTGTATTAGCCAAAGCATGTGCATTTACTTAAAAAGTGCATTTATTTAAAACGCGTGGCCTTCGAGCACTTGCTTTTTCAACTGATTTTTTTGGAGAGTTGCCTTTGTAGCATCTCAGTTAACTGATGGTGAACTTGGACCCGCTTAGACTGTGTTTGCTAGATTATTTGTGGTCAACTCCACCTACTCAGGAGAGGACTCATAATCCTATGCCCTTTGATTACTCAGGACTCACATTAGCCATGCAAATGCCTGGAGCTGCAGTCAATCACTGTGGATATGCTATACAGTATGTGACAGCACCCTTATATGTGGCTGGAACTGAAGTTATGGTTTGAATGAGCTGTTTTGGGGATAAATACAAAATTAAATAAAACTTTTGCGTAAAAAAATATATATTTGAAGGATTCCAGTTAAAAACTATGGTTTTGATTGTATCGGGATTTTTAAAAAAGGATTTATTTAGTCTCACCACTGTGGCCACATAGACAATAGTGAGTGTTTGAATTAAGACCATAAGTGCTGGCTTTCACAAGTCTGCGAGAAAAAAAAAGAGGATATCCTAACTGGACCGTTTTAAATTGTAGACTTACAGTTTCACTGGAATGCTAAATCACTGGATCATAATGAGGTATCTTACTCATTAAAATAACTGGAACTCCTGTTGCCACTGCCTTGTGTAGATACACTGGAGCGTGTGCTAATGTGATAACTGGATCGCTCTAGTCTGACACTGATATGCCGAAAAAACCTGAGGTCGCTGGTAATGTTTGCGCTATAATTTGAACATCATTTGAATTCAATGTGAGTCACATTCCCCAATCCCTTGATCGTTTTCCAGTTCAAGAGCTTCTAATGACTAGTTACTGTCCAGCTCTGAACCCAGGAATGGTGGGGTTTTGACACTGGAGCTACCCTTGGACCCAGCACAGTGGACACCAGCCAGCTGGAGGAGAACTCCAGTCTCAGCCAGTCTGGCTCAACTGACCACTGGACACTGTTACCACTCTCATGCAGTCTCAGTTTCTCTCTCATCCCTGCATATCCTTACACTGTTATCTTACAATGATGAGTTTCCTTTTTTTTATAGTTTGGGTTGCTTTGATATTTCATAATTACTCTGCATTACTTTGACCATTTTTTTTTTGTTGATTTAACTTGTGTTCTGGGTACATGTCCCGGTGTGTGGGATGTGGGATTCAGGTGATGAAGTATGTCCGAAATAGAGTTTGAGACCCGATTCTCTCATACATCAGTGGATTTCAGCTCGTTGAGGAATGGACTCGGTTGAGATGATTGTCACCACTGGAAAGTAATGGACTCTACTGGACTCAGTAAACAGAACTGTGATCTGATGCATGACTGGAACCCTGATAGGCAGCGCTCTACATCTCATTACCTGCATGACTGAGAAAAAAATGGTAAAGAAAAGAGTGTGGTTAACTGTCTATATTACTTATAATTTCATCTCTCTCTATCCTTCTCTCTCTTTATTTTTTCTCAGATGTAGCTTGCTTTGCTACCTCTGGTTCCATCTTTCATACAACCATATTTCACTCCTTTGTCCTTTGTATTCCTCACTAATCATCCATATCTTGTTATCCTCCATTTCAGAAAAAAAGCCTGTCTTCATTCCTCTGTGTTTTACGATACAGTATGTCAGCCATAATTATTACTAATGTTTTTATTGTTACTACTGTCATTGTTGAAATGTCGCTGACACCTTCCGCTGGTGTAACTTCCCAAGACCAACGTGACAGAAATTTACAAAGATACAGTGTTGCCACAAGCCTTTAATCTGAATGCAACTGGAAGATGTCCAGTGTATTCATCAACAGAAGGTTCCTGGCAGAGATCAGAATGAGAAGGCTTTATGTTATAGATGAATCTTGCGAGCTTAAGTATCAGAAAGCAAGAATTTGACCAAGGAAAGCCCTACATACAGATGGGTTTGCCACAGTCTGAAATGGCCCACAAAGCAAAGCCCTAGTCAATAGTTTTTAATGAGTATATTCTAAATTTTGGCCCTATGTTGACGTAGCATTGTGGATATTTTTCTGTTATTTTGTGAATAAATTAGAAGGATAATCCTCAGAGAATGAAAACGATTAAATAAATGCAGGAAAAATGCATATTTACTGATTTATTAACTCTGTAACAAATTCAAACACTAAACTGATTTATTATATTTCAAAGTGAATTGAATATACTGTGTCCAGTGTTCTACAGTATTGTATACAATTTTATTGTAACTCAAACAGTAGACCACATAAGAATCTTTAATTGTTTCATTCTCAGAGTGGGTGTTAATGTGGAAATTAATTATTCTTTACTTTAAATGTGATTATTTGCATTTGTAGGTATGTCTTTTACTCTCCTATCACCACATGTAAAGAACTTCTAAAGGAAGGTACATTTTTGACTAGGTCTGCATGTTACATTACAATGCATTTCAATCACTGCAAAGTTTAGTGCACTCGAAGTGAAATTTCTATACAAAAAATCCTACTTTAACCTTGTGTTAAAATTTTTTTCCTAAAAAAGAATTGTAGTAAAGATAATTAAAAAGACCAAAAACAGTATGTACTAAATATATGTTTTTAAACAATGATTTTTGAAAAGTAACCAATTATTTTGTGTGGTAAACACTTGTTTTATTGAAAAACATGCCTGTTGTCTTATTAAATGTAACACAGCACTTCAAGCTTTTGTAAATACAAAAAGCACTTACTCGTACCAAGAACATGAACTGGTCTTATATGCTCTCGTTGAAATGGCCTAATTTGTATTGTACTGCTTCATTTTACAGTAATCACGTGTCTTATTGTTTTACTCATCTTATTTTACTGTTGTCATTGTTATTTTCAGTGGTATGACTCTGTAACCATATATTAGGCTTCACACTCTACAAATCAAAAGGATGACTCAGTTTAATTCCGACATTAGTGCATTTAAACTGAATAGTAAATGTGTTTTAATGAACTGTCCTGAGACAGTTTTTATCGGCATTCAAAAGAACATGTTCAGCCATACTGCAAGCACGGTTACGGCGTCAACCTTCTGAGGATGAAAATATTTAATGTACAGCTTTCTTTGTCACTCCATGTTGCCCACTGCTTCTCTCCTTCGTTCTCCTGCCCTTCCCTTTTCCCTTCCGTGACCCCTGGAGCACTGGCATGTCCTTTGTTTGTAATACAAGTTTGTTACTTCGTCTAAAAGCACTACAGTGTTTGTGATCTCTTTCTCATGTAGTAGGTATGTACTTTCCGTGTGGTGTCAAAGGGTACAGGGCTGTATGTGTGTGTGTGTGTGTGTGTGCGTGTGCATATGCGCATGCGTGTGCGTGAGTGAGCTAAACTGATAGCTCTTCCAAGGGCAATGTATTAGGCACAAAATCACAGCCTGTCCTATAAGCCATATTGTGTCACACCCTCAGCATGCCTTTAAAGTTTGAGAAATAAACATTGCTTGTTTTTAAATAATCTGTGCCCTGTACAACCTAACATGGCCATAAATGAGATTAAACATAAATTGTCCAACCCAAGTATGAGTCAATCTTTGAGCTTGCCAGTTGACTTTTCCCAGCTGAGCTTACTGCCCCTCCATATTGCAATATTTCATCGATTGAAATTTGTTCGATTCTTTTTTGCTACATCTTGCATTTTAAATAATTAATTAAGCCATGTATCTACCTGTCATTTCAAAAACATTTTATTGTTGTCTATAGAATGTGTATTTATAGTTTATAAATGAAAAATGAACAAAATCTCTGCTACCAAACATCTTGGCTACTAAACTAAATAGAATACATGTTTACAATATATGTTATATTTACAAATTAATTGTTACAGCAGTAAAAAAGAATATCCTACAATTTATTTTGAAATCTCACCTATTAAGTGTGTATTTCTGAATTATACAGATTCACTTGAATAGATAGACTGGTAGATAGATATAGATATATTCTTTGAAACGGCAGACCTCTATAAACTACAAATAGCAAGTTCCACAATATTCTGGCTTCTAGAGATGATATTTTATGTTCAATTTGTTATTAATATGTATAAATGGTAATATGCAGCAATATATGAATCAGAAATCAAATCTACTGTAGAGCACTTGTTCTAAAATGTAGTTTTCATTCAGTCTGTCCTCAGTGGTTCTGAAACTCGGTCCTGGGGACCCTTGTGGATGCTGGTTCTCATTCTAACCACAAGTAAAATCATACAACTCTACAATTTTAAACTGTTAATTTTTCATAATTATGCTTTTCATGTTTTGAGGGATTTTTCCCTCTTAAACCAAATGTCAGCAATAGCTGTGTATGCCATGAAAAAAAGTCCTACATTCACATTGCGCTTATTGTGCTATATTTCAAATATGTATTGCAGTACATAAAAAGAGGTAAAAGAAAAAATATATATTACATATCTAATTAAAGACTGAGGTAAATCAATAGGCTCCTAATTAATGAAAGTGTGGACATAGCCACTAAAACCTACCATTTGGTAGATAATTTGGCAGTTAATTGTGATATATTGCAACCAGTTACATAAAAAGAGTTTCAAAAAATGTTTATAACTGATAATTTAAATAATTAAATAATTCCCCCTGCCGCCATGTCCAGTCTGTCTGTCCCCCTTGTGGTGCAGTGGAGGAGGAGGTGCTTCTGTGGATACCTGGCCACTAAACTAGCCATTTGGTAGATAATGAATAATTCAAAGTCAAAGCAAATGAAGAGCCAAATCTGCATTTCTTAATATGTGGAAAGAAAGAATATGAAAGAACGCATATTTTCAACAACCTTAACTGGACAAGAGAGTACCTGCAACAAAATCAGCATGCCCATAGTGGTCCCCAGGGCTGAGTTTAAAACTACTGAGGACGGACTGGATGAAAACTATTATTCCCATCAGGCAAAGCGAATCGTCGACCTTTCACGTCAGACTTCTGAACATACGTGGCTTCTCCTGAAACTGGCAGCGTCTGGAGTGCACAATGGTGAGTATCTAGCACTGTTTTCACTGACCCGAACAGTTTTAAATATATATAAGTCGTTGTTTCCTTAATGTTTTTATTTTATATATATATATATATATACTTGGAATTGTGTCCAACAATCACTCGCACAGAGACAGTCATTGGCTAGCTAACTTGCTAGCCACGCTGCAGATCAGCTGTCATTACAACTAACGTTAGCTGGCTAAGTAGTTAGCTATTAATGTTGAGTGCAGCTATTTTGGCCAATTTATCAAATATATACATTGTATATGATCAGTAGATTAAAAGTATTTATATGTATGTACGCTTTTTGCATCATCCTTGCGAAACAGGAAACATGCAAGCAACAAGCTAGCTAGCGAGCTAGCCAGTGTTAGTTAGCATTGTGCCGATTTTTGCTGGGTGCCTATCTAGAGAATTTCCAATCTAGCTATAAATGACTAATGTTAGCTGTCAGTTAACCAACAGCTGTACGTTAACGTACGACCTAAAGATGTTGGTAGCTATCTCAACATTTATATCGCTAGCCAAAGACACATACGGATGCTCCGCATTGGACGCTCATTTGGTCTCAGTTCAAAAATCAGTGGTATGGTTTCCGAAGTGTTGGCGAAACAACCACTAACCAGTGTAAGCGTAACTACTGTAGAAGGAAAGAACGTTTAGCTTGAAATCGATGTCTTTGCATTGCTAATTATCTTTGTACGTTGGCGACATAATTTGCTTTTATATACAGGGCTATAGCGAATTTTTATACCATCTATGAAACCGCAAATTTGGTTTACTAATGTAATGTTCACAAATTCTGTTCCTGTTCTCTGATACGTATATCTAGCCCTCAGAATTTCTCATCCACTGTTCGCGTTCTGTGCATTTTACCGTAGCTTGTTTCGGAAAAACATCCCCATTTATATTTTCAGAGTAAGATAAATGTTGCCTGAAAACTCCATGAACGTGAAAAGACTGTGATTGCACTCTGTATTAAATTAATATTTAATTATTTTGATACTAATTTTGATACTTCTGATATTTAAATGGTCAGACGTTAAACACATTTCCCTTAAGTTTGATCTTGTCGTGTTTGTACAGGAGTCATATCCGTCCCTGGTGTATGCAGATCGTGTATGCACACCTTGGTGAATTTTACATGTGCTTGCTTGTAGGATTTGGAGGCTATGACCAGATACACGAGTCCGGTGAATCCGGCCGTGTTTCCACACCTGACCGTCGTCCTGCTGGCCATCGGAATGTTTTTCACGGCATGGTTCTTCGTGTATCCTCTTCCTGATTGATGTCCTGGCACAGGACTAAGTCGTTACTGCACTTATGGATATTCTATTGATAACTGAGAACACTGAGTGAGTCGCAGACAGCTGTTATTGGAGAGACCCGATGACAAACAAATAGCAAAGATATACTGCACTGTGCACAGTTTGTCTTTATTAGCATGTGAGCTTGCATCCCTACTCCGTTCATTTCATTCTTTTATTAGACAGGCAGATGATAATGAATCTAGTTTCTAATGAAATTGTAGTCTGGGATTCAATCAACATTTGTCTTTAACTTTGATTCTTATTTAGATATAAATGTTTCTTAAATTTCAGTCAACAAAAAGTTTGACTAGTGATTGCTGAACTTGCCAAATTGCATTTATGAAGAAAAATTGAAATATTGCATTGAGGTGGGAGCTGCAGTTAAGGTTAAATGCTTATTGAATACTGATCATAGTGTAGAAAGGAGAGGTTTGCAGTTTGATTAGTGGTGATTAGGCCCTTGACTCACTCGCTCCTAGTTATGAAGTGACCTCTACAAAGTACACGCGGGACGTCTACAAGGAGCTGCTTATCTCCCTAGTGGCGTCCCTCTTCATGGGCTTCGGTGTGCTGTTTCTGCTCCTCTGGGTTGGCATATACGTCTGACGGTGAGGAAACCAATGATACGATTCAATATAAATATCAATATTCATAATTATGCTTAATTTTTAGCTATTTGCAGTGTATTACTGTAATAGATTAAGTGAGGTCCCTAAGGCCATTCTGCCCCATGTAGTTCTGTATGTTACACAGTATATACTGTCCTTTTCATGTACAATTAAAAACAGAAGGTATAATAATTAAAGTACATGCTAAATCAGTGTGACAAAGACAGGACATGCCTGAAATACAAATGGTCTGTGACAATTAAATCGCAGTAGCATAGTTTATGGACTGGTCCTAGAGACCCATTGGTTTGAGGGACTTTGAGCATCAGCACTTGTCTTTAATGTGTAGTTGCTCTTTAAATACAGTGATGTCATTCTTTTTTGGAGGCTCACAAATGGGACCCTGCAAGAAACATGAGTTTCTTTATTGCCACCACCAGTTGTTTGAGAACTTTTCACCAGTGCACCAGTTAGAGATTAGACTTCTTGTGATGTTTAATTTTGAGGCTTATAAGGAAAAATTCAGCACTGAATACATTCTGCGCACAACTAAAAGTTGAAGGCAAAGTTGGTGTGTGCTGACTCAGATTCAGCGTAGTTTATATTCAGAATAAAAAGGAGGCAGTCACCCTATTATTGCGGATGAACGCTTAAAATGGCATGTGACAAATGGAGATTCTGTTGCAGGGAAAGGTAATAGTCGTAAGATCAAATAATTTTGAATGGAGGAGTTCTGAGTTATAATTTAACTCCAGTTAGTTTTTATATCAGAAATAAACCTTGAAAATTTATGGATTACAGACTGGGTTTTTTTATGGCTGGACCGCAACAGCGGGGCCTCCCCTACAAACGCGAATGTCTGTGACTGAGTGAGTGATGAAGTTACACCATTGGTTGGTCGGATCTCATGTGTTAGGTCCAGCCATATACAAGGTTTTAACCTGGTCTTGTTTCCCCAGTTACCTGTATTGTAATTTTAACTCCGTAATACTGTAGTTCTCCTTTGACTTATGCATTTACTAATATGGATCGGTAAAACCACAAAGCTGCTGTATGCTCTGTCAGATTCCTTCCATTGTGTTTTGCATTACAGGTAACGGAGACAAGGTCAAAGACAAAGGCGAACATTCCAGTGTGTCAGAAGTCGAACCGCATCACCATGGCACCACAGGCCATCACCATGGAAATTGGGATTGTAATTGGACTTTGCACTGACAAGAGGGTGGAGATGGGTGTGACATGGTTGTGGGCATTAGTGGGGCTCAATGGCGTAGGGCTTTGGATGGATTCTATTCAGAAATAAAGATTTTTGTTTAAAAAATTACAAACAAAAAAAAACTCAGGTGCCCTTGGAATTTATTATGATACACTAACGCATGAATTCTCTGTACATTAATGAATTAGAATTGATTTTTTCATATTCTTCACTCAACAAAAACTTTTGCACATGAAACAATAAGTTTGATTGAAATTAAGGGCAGAGCACACAGAAATATGTGTGTGTGCAATACCACAAAATGAATTCAGTAGTGTACTGTAACTAAAATGGTACAAGATAAAACTGAGTGGGACTAACTTCTTGTGTATTGTGCAGATGGTTACATTTGGCCGCTCAGGTCAAGCATAACGGCCTATAAAATTTTATACACAAGCTGCACTTTATATGGACCAATACAACAGTACCCAGTTCAATTCAATTGACCGTTAAAAAATAATCAATAAACCAAATGTGCCATCCTCTGTTAAACAAGGAATATTGCATTCTGACACAGGTTTTGCACAACCGGGAAGAGAAAGTGTCAATTGGAATCCCAGACAACGTTCTCTGTTCTTAATTTTGCATAAACATGCTCCAAGGCCACTAACACTGGTATATGACATTTAAAATATGGGGAACAAGCACTTAAGTTATGACTTTCAATTCTAATGGCAAATGCATTCACACTTGACTCAGATTCCAACTGGAGTGATTCTACATCACTGAGTATGAAAGATAAAATCCTACTAAAGACAACTCCTTGATCCACTTGTGTCAGTTTGAGCGCGTTTACATTGAGCCATCCAAAGCAAAGCAGAGATCACTGAGTAGATGACCACACAAACGGATTTGACAAGCTGTCATTTTTGTAAACAATGAAACAATTTAGGAAACACTTTTTTCCTGTTCCACAGCGTCCTCTCCTACGCGAGAAGCCCCATGTGAACGCCGACTTTGCAGAATGTCTCATTAAATCACAGCCAAAGCAACTCCTCAGTCCAGATTAAAACTGTTCCAAACTCGCTTCGTCATGCCTGTGGAAAGTTGTCTTAGTGTTCAGTCCAGCCCCCTGGATCAATCGTGCAGCCCGGTCCGCCGCAGTCTCTCTCCGCCTCTGTGTCCACGGTTTCCTTCAACCTGGTACTGTTCACTGCGATGTCTCCTTCGTGTCTGCAGTACCGTCCATCTTGGCTCTGGCCGTTGCGGGTCGACTTTCTGACCCCTGTCCGTCCCCTCTGTGCCCCGCCCTTACTGACGGGCTCGGGCAAACGCGTCGCGTAGCCAGATGGAGTCCTCGTAGAGCTGGGGGTCAGCGAGGTGTTCTGCCGCCCGCTTGTAGAGGTAGTAATATAACACTGCCACTGCACAAAGAGAAAACATGCAGTGCTTCAGTTCATGAAAACATGACATGCTACAGCATACTTGTATACAATGTACCAGGGACACTCAAATCTGGCCATAGAGGCCAGTGGGACTGCAGATGTTCATTCTTCCCCTCCAATCAGGGACTGATTTAAAACTGACATACCAGAGGAGCAAATCACAAACATCTCATCTGTAAGACGGCATCTCCTACAGCACAGTGTCCCCATCGCTGCACTGGGGCATTGCGGTTTACTTGACGAGAGGGAAGATCACCCCCTGCTGCCCACTAACACCACTTCCAGCACCAACTTAGTTTTCCCTTGAGGTCTTCCACGTCCACACTTGATTAGCTTCAGCCATTCGACAGCAGCAGGATACATGGTATGGCTGCTGGCTGAAATTGTACAAACATTCCTTTGTGTGCAGTATCCCTTGGTGGCCAGCAAATGTTATATTAAGACATTTTTGAGTTTTCAGGGCAAGGCACCTTTACACAGTGGCTTTTCCGAGGCTCTTGGCATCCCCAACAAAGGAGAAAAAAAGGTACCCAACCCACACAATTTGCACTACACAAATGGACCGACCGCGATGCATGTCGTTGCGAGATCGGCCCCTGGCAAAGTGCGAACATAGATTATTCTCTCCCTGGAAAATCTGAGGCATGCATAGATGCTAATCTGGATAACCGAGTAGATCCAGTCTCGGAACATCCCCTCCACTCGAAAACACTCTCCTTGCGATTTGTGCCCCCTCATCTACAGGGCAATCAATGAACAAACATGGCAAAATTTAAACAAAACCGGTCAAAACACATTTGTTTTTATACACTACATAATTGGGTTGAATCGTAACTTCAGTGTCAGCATTAATCTCGTCAATCCTATCAGCCCTGATCATAAAGACCGTCATGCCTGATTTATACTTAGCATGACAAAAATGGCATATTTTCAACAGCAAAAAGTGTCACACAACACATTTCCAGTGTCGCGCACCCCAAGTTTTTTTTTTATGTCGCAGAACATACTTTGTCGCACTGTTGATTGGACAGCCACCGATTGGAACACCGAAATTCACTGTTTTTCATTCATTATTTTCGGTTTATCTGACTGACAGACCACTCTGTTTGCATAATTTTTACAAAAAAAAAACAAAAAAACAAAAGTAGATATTAAACTTATTCCTCCCCTATTTCTCTGTAATTTTACCTGGCTGATTTTACTGCTGATGTTTTCACAGATGTAAACATCAGCAGTTTGGCATGTCATCACCGCAGACAACAGAACTCTCTCCACAGCCTTTTGTCGAAGTATAAACGCAAAACGTAGCGCGACAATTTCATTTTCGTCGCACGGCACTTTTCAAAAGGGTTGTACTATCGCTAGCAGCACTATCTCAGCGCGTTCTCAATCCAAAGTACGCGGTGTGATAAAGGCCCAGCCTATAGCTGAGGGGGCAGAAACGATTCAGGGAACAATGTCATGGCAACACTTCAGTGGCTCGGTTACAGTTCAGTGGCTCTGTGTTCTCCCACTCCGCTTTCAAGTGCAACTTTCCTGATACTGCGCTGGCTCAGAGCCACTGAAATGGGCTATTTGCGAAATTGGCAGGTATAGCTCACCCAGGACGCATTCAAGAAGAATCAATAGCTCAAGAGGCAGTCAAATGCTTTTAAATTAAGTGGCTATGAGGGTTGTATATACACACGTTGTTTATGTTGTCCAGGTGGAAGCAGGCTAGTTCTTCCCGTGATCAAACTGTGTGCATTCGGAAAATCTAAATTAAAGCAGATGTTTTCACATGCATGTACACGAAACAACCAGACTATGACTTTGGTGGTTATAGCTTCATTAATTACTTTGTGCTTCCTGGGTAACTAAATTGTCACTCAATACGTACACCACGTCCACTTATTGTATTTATTAAAATATCTGTGCAATGCACAACATTTAACTCAAGTTATCTGAATTATGTAACTATGGAAACTAACCAATTTCATTTAAGAAAGGCCAATTTCACCTGAAGACGGAAATTTCAGTATATGGCTCCATAGAAGTAATACCACAGAAACTCACCCATTCTCTGGAAGAAAAACAGCGCTTGGAGACCATCTGTCCAGACAAATTTGTTTAAGTTCAGCCACCGCAGGTTCTGTGTGCCGAAAAAAAGAAGCATATCCACTGAGTCCAATGTAATGGCGCTCTACTACATATCTAGAACACGTTCCTAATCACACCCCCTCTGCATACACACACAAAAATACACGCAAAATACCCCAGGAGTCCTAAGGACATCTGCCTCTTTGTCCACTGTCTCAACATAATCCCAGTTCGCTGTTATGCACCCCACACTCTGCCCCGCAGTACCATGAGCCAGCAGTGGGAGGCGATGGTGAGGGCCAGGTAGAGCAGGCAGACCAGCAGCAGGGCCCTGAAGCGCTCCAGCAGCAGGGACATCAGGCCCACCTGGAACACGTAGGTGTTGAACAGCATCAGCAGGACGATCATCAGGTTGAACAGGACGCCGATGTCCTGGATGCTGAAACAGGGAGACGTCCTTTTTTACTGAGGTAATCGTATCGCACTTGCACTTTGTCATCACACATTTCATAACTCACAGGTTCTTCAACTGTGAGAAAACCATCTTCTCTTCCCTTTTTGGAAAAGTACCTGACTGTGCATTCAATCTGTTGCCTCACTGGGGTAAAAAAAAAAAAACAAGGCTGAAAAAGGCTTTGGCCCGAAACATTGGGTGTTTTACTGTACTACTCTGTTTATAGGGAAAGCACTAAGATAAAATTTTAAAGAATTTTGCTCTAATCCACAAATTATTAGAACTCTTTGTTATTTATTTTATTTAACCATTTTTTAACCAGGGAAGCTAATCGGAAACAAATTCTCATTTGCACTTACGAACTGGCCAATAAGTCAAAACAGACATATAATGAAAGACACAGACAAAACGGTTTAAAAATACAGGGCTCCGAGCAGGCAAACCAATTTAAGAAAGTGCAGGAGTCTGTGAGGTTAATGAAAGTAACATAAGTTCATACAAATATACTTAATAAATCTGTTCTCTGCTTTCAGGGAATACTGACAAAAATATCCCTTCATCTGCTAACTTTTGCAGTTCATGAAAAGGTCGATTTATATTTGTTTGCTAACCTTTAATGTGTATTGCCCTCAAAGATGCACACTGCACCCAAAGTGATTGCCTATCAAAGTTAACAGCGTTTCCTGTAATAATTAAGCTGATTTGACTAGTGAGTTCTGTCTGATTGTTTACGTCCTCTAACATGACCTGAAGAATCACTGCTGCAGCAAGAGACACATTTAAGAGAACGCTTTGGAATTTACCAATGGATTACACAGATAAGTGGAATGCTAGTTAATTGGCACACCTGTTGGGTAGTGTTAATCCGTCCCATTCCCTAAGACATAGCCACCACAACATAAAGAGCTAAATGAAAAAAAGTTTGGCAGCGCAGTATAAATGTTTTGTGGATTTGGTATGGCTTCGGATTTTTGTTATGTTCTTTAAAATTAAAACAGAAAGAATACAGCAGGCTTGGTAGTGCACCATGTGAGGCACAGTAATGCCCCTAGTCTCACCATGAGGTAGTGACACCTACCATCTGTGCCCTCTTGCTCCTGCCATAGAGGACAGAGGATTTACAGGGCAGCATTACATCAGCTTATCGGTCTGCGCTTTTACCCCCACACGCGTTATTCAATACACTGCAGACGCACCGGGGACTTGCCGCATTAATCCCATTAAATCCTACCATGCCCTGAAGCTTTCCACAGAAATGATTTACTCATATTGGGAAAAAAAGGTTTCGGCCCTGCGATTGTGAAGAGAAATTTAAAACCTGTCCAGATGTAATGTAAGCATATTTGTGTATTTCTTATTGCAAACAAATGGAACTGTTTTGGGTGTACTTTTTCCCATTATTATTCATGTTGTTGTTTTAATACGTGGTGTTTTAATACATGGAAACCGCTTACTCCTGGTGAGAATAACAGGACGGCAGCCCATCCCAGAATACATTGGGTGAAAGGGAGGAATACACCCTGAACAGGTCACCAGTCCATTGCAAGGTTACATGGTATTATGTGTCCACCATTACCTTGTGACTGTAAATTTGTTATTGCACAAAGACATGGACAAGAACAGGCCCACAGGTACAGTGAAGTTCTCTATATTCAGTCGTACTACCTGGTAAAAAGCATGCAGAGCTGATATTAGACCTGATGAAACTACTCATCTACTTTATTTTAAAGCCACTGGTATCTAAACATGGACATGGAGTCAGAGGAATACCTTTCATGTACGGCTTTGACGTGCAGTCAAATGGTGCCCAATTTACCAGCAAGGGTCACAAGATAGCAATAGAATGCAGACCCCTAACCAACTGAATACTCCCCTAACCAGAGGGGTAATGCAATTGCCAATTGCGCGTCACCCTATGGAGCTACCAGCCAGTTGACACTGGCACAGTCTGGATTCAATCCAGGACCATGGGGCTCGTCCATCTACCACAACATGGTACCATCATCAAATGAACCACCCAGCAGCCCCACACTATAATTTTGATGTTCTTCCTCCGTTATCTCTTTCCCTTCTTTCTGCACTAGTGCCTCACTCTCTCCTTCTCATCTACCCCTGTTAACCATCGCCCTTCTCCCCCTCCCCTTGACTCACATGTAGAGCACCAGCTGGGCTACAGGTGTGGTCCAAAGCAGCTCGCTGAAGGAGTTGACCAGGAGGTCGTAGGTCAGCAGCATGAGCTGGACCAGCAGCACCAGTGAGTAGTTGTCAGTCTGAAGCATCTCCCTGCAGATCCAGGCCTCTGGATGCAGGGACTGATTAGTGAGGAGGTCCTCGAAGCCGCCTTCCGCCCGATTCTTCCGTCACCCCAGCCTGTGCCTGATGGGACCAACACCTGGGATGACAGTCTCTTTCTCAGAACACTCTCCGTGACCGCAAGGGAACGCCCGTATGGATCAACAGCCTAAAACTAACAGTTCCAACACTTCACATGGTCCAAATGCACGCACAGACCCGGGGTGTTCCAGGATTCTGATTAATCTCAGGTAAGAGACCCAGTCCATTGTGCCAACATTTGGGACTGGCAAAACACACACACTGAGTGGCTGTCTGAACACACTACAGTGCTCTGATGGGTCTCTGTATGTTCAAGGGTGTCAGTGTTCTTCTGGCTGTGGTCCCGTATCCATGAGCGTTTCTTCCTTTGACTGCACTTTGAGTCTGCAGACCTTATAATAGTGTGAAGGCATGTGGTCTGAAGGTCTGGCACGTCTTCACAGAAGGCTGGACGAAGAGCACGCAGTCAGACCTGGTCTGGTGAGGTGGAGCCACATGTTGGTCACGCCCAGACTGAACCACAGGACACTGAAACAAAGAGAACCGGCCGACTTGTCTAAAGACAGAGCACACGTGCTGGTATATGGCCAACCTTGATTTTAGGACATCAGGGGGTTTCTGTGCATCGCTTGTGCTTCTGAATGACTGCGCAGTCGTTGTTATCAGAGATGTCTCATGTTGCACATTTGAGTCGGGAGCATTGTTCACAGTGACCGTGGGCTACTTGGTGGATATATTCGCTGTTCAAAACCTCCAGACATTGTCTGTAAGAGATGAGAGAGAGAGCCTAAGGTTAAAACATTTGCAGTAGGAATCTCATGACACAAGAGGGTTAAAAAAAAGATTATTTTCATAAACATTTCATAAGAATTGATTTAATTACTAAATGTATTAAAGATTGAGAAAGCACTGCATAATAACATACATATAATACATGCAGAGGGGTACTGCATTTGTGGAGAAAATTCTAGGTCTTACGATATATTTAGGGTCATATGTAACAATATGACAATATTTTACTCAAGAATGTTTTAAAAATACGCTAGAATAGAGTCCTTGGTTCTCAGTCTGATGGTTCTCTTGGGTGAAATACCTGTCTGTGCATTCGATTCTTTATTATCTCTTTGAACAAACTACCTTGGGAGGTGCCCTTGTGCTAGACAAGGTTAGCATATCTACATTACATTACATTTATTTAGCAGATGCTTTTATCCAAAGCGATGTACAAAAGTGCATTTCATGGTCATGGACAACTACAAAACACAGGTTCAATAAGATACAATACCCACTTCGTACAGCTATTTTTATCTATTTATATATACAATAGTACAACATTCACATTAATATATGGACTTTGTCCACGTCAAAGTGAATCCAAGCAGCTTTTTTTCCAAGTGGGAGGTCTGTTTCTAAGTAAATACAACAGCCTTCAGAGGCAAGGGAATTTAATTTCTTTGCTGTCCAAGCGTGCAAATCCACCAAGCTAACACACTATGTAAAAAGCCAAGCTAGCACACTTATATGCTATAAATAATGGTTATTGCAGCCTTTCCTCCAAATTGATCAACAGGACTCATTCTTTAGTGGATGCTTCATGGAAATGATTAGGATGCTAAATCATTGTAGTGATTAATCACGGTGTCAAAATTCAAGTTATTTTTTATAATTGATTAAATATATTAGCTATATTAACTGTAGCATGCATAAACTGAATGGAAATTGAATTCAAGACAAAGATCTTTCAAAGATTTTTCTTTTTCAGATCATTTATCCACGCGTGTTCCTCCTGTGGAGTTTCAGGCAGCCGGCTACATCTTTACTGGAATGATGGTCATGAGCAGGTCTCGCTTACAATTTGACCCCACACCCCACAGACACCTTCAATATCAGGTTCACAGACAAGCCCAATTACTGCTGTATGGCCTGGTTAAGGTCGGTTAAGCAGAGGACACGGACACCCTGTGCTAAGTGTTATGCATGGTGTTAGGAAGTAAGACTGTTACACAGGCAGGGAAAAGGCTCACGGAGAGGATTAACTTTCATTTTGAATTACAGTTTTCACGGTGTTAATCTTGGTTTCAAATTAGGACCACTGGGACAGACATGAGTACACACACTCTTCCTAGCCAGGCAATGTACCCACCCCTATTCTGAGCTCAGTTGATATTAGAACAACACATATTTGGCTAAAGTTGCACCACAAAGCCGAACTACAACCTTAAACCCAAGGTGAAGCTGCCAAAACAGAGTCCAAAAAAGTCATATTGAAGCAAGGCTTTTAGACTAGGTCCTCTATGATACAGCAGACTGTCAAGTTGTCGTTGTGAAATCCCTCCAACATGCAGCCTTTTCGCTTACAGTAGATAGTACAGTACATATTCAAACACTCAAAGCTTCACTGTGGTTAAATTTGGTTTATTTTGAGTGGAAGCTGCACACTGTGTGTGACCTAGTGACACCACCCCTATTATTTTCTGAAGCTGGTGGTATTTTTAGGTCCACTTGGAAATGACAGGGATTAAGGCCCAGTTTCACAGATTTGAGATAAGACCTTGTGTGACCCATACTTGAGAGGAAATCACTATATTCCTCGAAATACCAGTTAAATCAGATTACATTCACATTGATTCAACAATTTAGAATCTAATGCTGTTGTGATTTTCCAGTCAGAAATCATTTGGGAAAAGCGACGTTTTAAATCATTGACAGTGCAATCTAGCTAACATTAGCATACTTCAACAGTTACCTAATGTCATGACACCATCCGCACAATAATTACACGCTTTGCTCATGTCTGCAAAAAGCACAATTGTCCATAAAATAGATATCCCACACAGCGTTATATTTACAAATATGTTGTTTCTACCGAAGCAAATGACAGCCCTGCACAACTGATAGCTACATAATCAGTCATAGCTACTTTGATAGGTGATTATATCGATAGTTCGGTAAGGCCATTAAATGATAGCTAATGACGTGGGTCCATATGTAACATTATGACCATGAAAACAGTGTTAACAAAACGCAACATTAAATGCAACGATACCAAACTCTCGGCAAGCTCCAGGAGCCTTAGCAACAAATGACAATCCTTGTTCATGACGCTAGCTAGATCAATTATATAGCTAGGCAGTTATAAAACTACAGTAGTATTTATCTCGCAGTACCAAAAATAACTGATTAATTTGGCATAAACTTTCAGAAAACTATTTAAAGTAGTTAAATTAATCTCCTTACGTTGGATCTAAGTTACAGCTAAAGATAGCTGTCAGAAGCTGGCGAGCTAATAAAGTAAAATAAGTCAGCTGTATATATATATATATATATATATATATATATATATATTATATATATTATATTATATCTATAATATATATAATTTTTATTTATTATCAGTTACGTTAGCTACAGACTATACACTGGTTCTTACAACAACAAACCTTGAATTCTCGCGGTGCTCAGTTTGAATGTCTTGTCGTGATTGCTACGAGCCGGTTAGAAGCTGGTGTCTCCCTTCTCTTTCCTACTTTCAACAGTGTGCGCATTTTCTCATTCCCCGCGCGTCTCCCATAGAAACGAATATGAGGCGCTTGCCCCATTAACTTTCTAATAGCAACGCATTAAAATTTAGCAGGATAGGTAAATTAGGAATAGACTTATCGTTTTGTTAGCTAGCGACAAAAATGGCAGCTCTTATCAAGATTTGAATAATATTATGCGAGTAAATATGCATCACTACAAAAATCATTAAGAACAATTGTTTAAAAATATAAGTTAATGCACGAATACGGTAATACATTACCTGCCCATACGGTAATACATCAAGTGGAAAATAAACATTGCCATCTAGCGGTAAGAAAAGCGTACTTAGCTAATAAAGTAAAACAAATGCAAACTACGCCTTCATGAGGGTAAATATCAGCCTACCTAAATCCGTCAATACAAGTCCCATGTTTCCATTATAGTTGTATAATAGGATCATTTTAAAAGGGAAGTTTTGCCTGCTGAAGGATTGCAAGGTGTAAATTGTATAAAACTGCAAAACGTATGCCACTCCATAAACATCATCAATAAATGGAAACTAAGAGATACAGACCTGGTAGTTTCTATAAAAGCATATTTTGTGCAGTCATGCCCTGTGACTATGTAATTATAGCAACTGCAACCACCGTAAGAAAGAGAAATCATCAACAAGTCAAAATACCAAAAGAAATGACCTATCACCTGCTCTGTCGGCAACAGCTGTTACACTGACAGTAGTTGCTCCTCTCCTTGGTGGTCTACCAGTTGCAAGGCATAGACAACATATTTTCTAGACGTTTCTTTCTCCTGTAAACTGTTTTATGTGTGGCATTTCCAAATGATCAATTACATATCATGACATTCCATACACTCCCACAACAGAGTAGGCCCTAACAGTAAATGTGCCTCATGGTAAACATGTTGTTAGCGACATTATCACATGTAAAGTACATATTGAATACCTAATAATAGAAAAAGTACTTTTTATTAGCTAAAAGATTATAAGATTACATTAATTACAATATTTGCAAGGTACCAAATAGCTATTTATAAAAGTAACTGTATCTTGTTTATATGAATGTACTCTAAAATACTCAATTATATTGAAACCAATTATATTTAAGTGCAACATCATTATATATATATATATATATATATATACAACATTGGGATGATCCTTATGGGGTCTGTGAGGACAAGCAGGTTAGTTATGCTATTGGAAAGAGGAACTGGTCTGAATATCTGTTTTTAAACACACTGATTACTAACAAAGCAAAATAAGGTATACATATCCTGCCCGAATGATTTAGCTGGCAACAGAGAACTCTCTCATTTGGAAAACAAAGTGAGTCGGGACAAAGGCAGGAAGTCGATCAAACAGGAAAAGAAGAAGAAAAGGTGGGAATGTGAATAAAACAGAGCACAGAAAATTCAGACTTTGTCAGAAAGGCTTTGGTACTGAATTTGCTTAAAGAACAGATATCTTTGAATGTACAGGATCATTTAACTGGAGGCCTCGAGACCAAATGCAACTCATAGGAAGAATCCTACTAAAGAACCCTGTCTGCACGAACAACTCCAGCAGCAGTAATTTCTTTCCTGAACATTAAATTTTCTGTTTTGTGTAACCACACACACACACACACAAAAGCCATATTAAAATAATAATAATAATAATAATAAATAAAAAAAACATGCGCACATTCACACACCCATCTCAGAGAAACATGAAAAGAAACCGACAGGCTTTCATTCCAAAGGCAACGTATTAAAAATGCAATATGCAGTACAATTATTTGTAAATGCTTAACAGCAGTCCTGCAAGCAGTGTAGACAGTGCTGTTGGACTCACTGGTTTTATTTCGGTGGTGTCGGTCAAATAGTCTGGTGTTGAAACATTCTTTCAATTGCTTATTAATGGATATGTAATTATGCATAGCCAGTGTATATTATTTGTTTATCATTTAGACTAATGTGTTTGCTATATCATAATAAGATATTTTATGAATATTTTTCATTTTTTATTTCATGTTCCATTTCACTAGAGGCAGTTCAGGGACAGATCATAAATCTGTGCTAAATTACAGTAGGTTGGTATCCTTCTTGGATAAACCAACCTGCTACTATTTTAAGGCGTAAATCTTTGGCGTTTACATTTCAATTCCGAAACTATTTAGCTATAGTTAGTTTGCTAGCCAGTCATAAGACACGCGCGCGCACACACACACACACACACACACACACATTTTCATGCCAATGTAATACCAACTCTGTTCACCAGATGATCTACCTTTTCCCCCACTGCGGTAGTGCGGTTTTCAGTTCTAAGCAGACAAGTGCGTGGGGTGGAGTTGGTCGCTACAATACGGGGGTTTGTATTTTCTTGCCAGCTCATATTGCCTAAATATACGGAGCAACTGCCAGTTTGTGCCCTTCATTACCCCCAAAGGACACCGAAGAGAAAACAGGGAAAAGGAAAGGACGGCCGATTAATTTGTTAACTCCGGGCTTTGTGATACTTCTGAAACGAGAAGAGGAGGACGTGTGTATACAGAAGGTAATTCACTTGGACTAGCTTTAAGGCTCGCCAACTGTAACCGATTTAGCTAGCTAACTTGTATGAAGTATTTTGGCGAGCCGATTGATTATCGCAAAAATAGGCTAGCCACCACTGTATCGCGTCCTAACATGTTACGTTTCACAAACGAATGCTTAATATTTTTGGTAAACATTAGCTAACGTTGTTGAGTAACGTTAGTCTGTAGAACTTGTATTGGTTGTAATGGCTAACTGAGATAGCTACATTAATGTCTCCCCATGATGATGATAGCCAACATGCTAGTTAGCATTAGCTTGTAGTGATTGTGTTCTAGCTAGAGGTAGCTACGTGAATAGTCATTGGGTGCTGTGGAGTTAACCTGCTGACCATGACCATGTTAACTAACAGTAGCTGATCCTACAGTTCGAATAATACTAGCTAATCATTATGAATTGCAATCAGCAGTAAGTAGACGTAACGGTGCTATCTTTACTAACCTAACATTAACTAGCCTGACGTGGAGTTGTACAGTTTTATAACCACATTGTGAACTGGTCATTATTCAACAATAAATATGTGTCTGAAATGAAAGCACACTAGTCCAATTCGAGCTGTGTAACTTATGCAGTGATGACGGACATAACCTCGGGAAATCTCCATGCAGTGTTATATTTTGGCCATCGTTCCTTTCCATAAGGAAATGCTTACTTGCTACGAGTACGACCAATTGTGTTTTGGTCAGAGCACAATTGCATTGATTTTGCGGTTAGCTAACTAAGCTAGCAAACTAATGGTTTGCGGATCGGCCGTCGTCCGTTAACTAAGATTCAGTGTACGAAATTGGAGTTTCATTCAAACTTTTCCGGGTTTTCTGAAATACGAGCTGCACGGGATAAATGCATATCGCAGTCTTGTAATAACATCTAGCCTTTCCTTAGGGACGATATAACGTCACCGCTGTATAAGTATAATATAAATGTATGTATAAATATCTAAGGAAACCTGTTGACTATTTAAAACAGCGTTTTACTGTCAAAAAAGAGTTACCATATAACTCAAGTCTCGGCCTCCATGTACTGCCTTTAGAATTGATTTAAAGGTATCAATGTTTACTTCTGAAGTTCTGCATGCGTTAGTTCCTCACTGCTCTACAAGCTAGGGAAGCAGCTCAGATCAGCCGAGAAGTATCTGCTAAGTGTTGCCTTTGAAGAGTTAAAAACAAAAGCTTTGAAGACTGAACCTTCCCTGTACATGTTTCGAAACTATGGAACCCCTAACTTTTTAAATGCACAAACATACAAGTTTTCGATCTTTTTCTGAAGTCAAATTATTTTGGACTTTTTTGTGTTCTCTTTTTTGCATATGTTTGCACATAGATTTATATTTCCTTATATCTCGAATTCATACACTGTATAAAAATAATCATTATTAAACAGGAGGTATGCACACAGCACAGGTGAACGGCCATGCTATAATAAATTCTTATGTGAAAGTAGGCTAGGTCATGTTTGTCTGTTAGGTCCAATACAAATGAGCCCTGTCACATTTCAGCACTAAATAATGGAACACACAATGACTTCCATTAAATAATGACTAGCTGTGCTATCCTAAGAGCAAACCGTTTTAAAGACATTTTGTCAAATTTTTAGAAGTCTACATTGTCACTACAGGCATTGCCATGTCACAGTGTGTCGTTTGAATGCCATTATGTGCACCACTATCTAAAGAGTCTTGTAACGTACACCTGCACAACCATGACATTTAGTATTAAAGTGCTACTAGCAATGTGGGCTGTTTATCAGACCTTGAGCTGAGCAATGTTATGACATATTTTATCTGAAAGATGGAGAATATCTAATTACTGCAAATAGTTTGAAGGCAGATGAAGGCCTTAATGCAGACTTAGAGGGACTCATTCTGCATATTCTTTAAAATGGTGGTGCAAGCATCTATGAAGGCCTTTGTAAGGAGGTTTATGCATGATTCATTTACTGTTCTGGGATTCAGTTGCAGGCCATTTTGTGAATGGTCTGGTGTCTTGTAATGAAGTTACGCCAGTATGGCTTTGTTTGAATTTAATTGACAGGCACACACTAGAAGACGGATGCACACAGACAGGCTGAGACTCATTATCCTTAGGTGTCTGCTTGCACAGATGTGTAGACTGACTGTGTCGGAGAGAGAGCGCTTTAACTCATGAAGACTCACCCCAACATCCCACAAATCATAGGATTTTCTCTTCTGCTATTATTGTATTAAGGGCACCAATGCACCATGGGAAACTCGGCTCTGTAAGCAGCCTTCGTTTGCTAAACTGCCCAGGTAAAAAATTAACATGTAGGCTAATACTTAAAATATTCTCTTCCCAGTATGGTAGCTTATTTTGATTGCACTGGCTAGACAATCTCACAGAGGAACTACAATGCTTGCCAAGTTTTGTGGTGAAGTGAAATAGACAAAATCTCAGTCTCTCAGTCTCCTGTCTTTGATAGTGAGCAGTGGGTGGGGGAGTGGGGGGTGGGGGTTGGGCTGAGGGGAACCTGAGGCAAGTCTGTGCTTGAGAGCCACAGACAGACCTGGGGGTAGAATTTGTCTGGTGAGGACACTGATTGTGTACTGTATTCTGAGAAGGCAATCTGTGCATTTCTTATGTCCTGTTAAAAGCTTGAGATGTAGGCCTATGTACAAATCTTCAAACAGTGTTGAATATATCTGTAAATCTTACCCCCCTGTCAGTGTGTATTGCTTTGTCTGGATTTACATCTGTTACGTGACATAGTCCATTAAAGTTTTCTGTTACATCTGGACCAAACACATGCTTTTCTTTCGGTTTGCACAACTGGTGCCTGAAGGCCAATGACGAGGAATATGAAAGGAGCGAGAGACTCTCCTTTCAATGTTATAAGGTCTCCGCCCTTATGAGTGGCACAGAGACGCCGCCCGCGTGAGCAGAACAGCAGTCAGAGAAGGGGGGAGGCAGGAAGAAATCCAGTCACTGGCCAAATATTGTTATCGGCCTGATGATATCAGACTGTCTGGCTGTTGAATCATACGCTCCCAATTCCAGTGCCTACCTGTCCTGTCTCTCGCTGAAATTCAAAAAAGAAAAAGTGTGCAGGTGGTGCAAGGAAAGGCCAGTACACATGGCTATTGGAAGGGATTAGAGGGCTCCCTTTGGCACTCCCTGGGCTTATGTGGGGAACATTTAAGTAAAAGTGTAAGCAACTAGCTAGGCTGTCACAGAAAATAATCTTGCTGACCATTCATAATGTCCTAATGCATCTCCTAATCATCATAAAAGCAAAACTGGCGAGCCATTGTGTTAAAATATTCTTCCTTCTGATTGGTTCGGGACCACATTACCACCTGCTACAATCTTCCTTCTGGTTGGTTCATGACAGCATTACCATCTGTTACAGTTTTCCTTCTGTTTGGTTCAGAATAGCATTACCATCTGTTTCAGTTTTCCTTCTATTTGGTTCAGAGCCGCATTACCATCTGTTACATTCTTCCTTCTATTCAGAACAGCATTATCATCAGTAACAATCTTTAAACTAGTCTGACCAGGCAATGTTCAGGGTCTTAGCTGGCTCAAAATAGGACATAGGTGGTGACTGTGTGTGCCGGTGACTGTGGGCAGTCCAGCTTTTCTGCCATCATCAACTCAACGCAGCGTCCCCTTATATTTAGCTACATTTACAATATAAAGTCTTCAAAGAGACCACCACAATGCACTGAGGCTATAAAAAAATGAAATGAAATGAAACATTTAAATATTAATTAGAGGGTTTCATTTTGTTAATGCCATAATTGGGGGGGGGGGGGGGGGTAAATATGGCCCATAGCTACTGAAGGATTAACACATTGTAGGGGGGTCATTCTACAGGAATAGTGGGGTTTGGAATTGCAATGTCTTGAAATGCATTTCATTTTTGTCACTTAAAACTTAAAGGGTATCATTAATTAACATTTTAACTTCACTAGAAGAATGCTTACATCATCCTTTTTGTCGCTGGTGTTCCTTGTAGGCTACCTTAAATCATGTCGGTAGCGGATGGCTGAGTGGCATGCGCGGTCGTGAGCACTGTCTCGTTCTCTTATTTGATTAAGCAGCTTGTACTGCAGTTAATTCAGCATACCTAAGGTTGCACGTAAACTTGAAAGCAATCAGAATCATTCATGACCAAATTGTACCAATAAACGCACAGATAATTTCCAATTGTTTTACTGATGTTTTTTGTGTGATTTCTCCTGTACTGTAGGTGGCTTAGGCAGCTTGAAAAACACTTAGGTGGCCCACCTAAGACATTTCAATGCAGGAAAAACTCTGAATGTACCCTCGTGTAGATTGGCTCCATGAACTAGCCTGTAGTACTAGTACAAGCTTATAGGGTATATGTTGCTTTATTAAAATGCTGGGCATGTACTGAGTGCAACTTTGTGATTAATGCATTTTTAATCAAATGTCCTTTGTTATAATTTTGACCCAAAATGATCAATTTTTCTTCTTGAAATCTCATTGATCTTAGTAAGTACAACATGACTTCTAGCCAGCATTATGTTATAGCTCAATGGTCGAGTTAGCTTGTATTACCACTTGTAGTTGTCGCCCCAGCTATACAAAATAATGAATCATAAGAAGAAGTGACCATTGGATTATTAGCAATGCAAGCTATTGAAGCTTGGTTGATTTAGGCTATATCATAGAATCAGTCTGGTCAGGCACACTGTACTGTAAGGCTGCTTCTTTGCCATGTTTCCTAATTTTGGATGTTTTTTTTTTTGTCCACAATTCCCCTGAGTAATTGGGACTTTCCACCCAAAAATGAAGTTATGTGGGTAGCTGGAAAAGGAAACCTCCTCTTTCCCATGGTTTTCCCAAATTGACTTTGCACGTCAACTATAAACAGCTTCTCCAAATTTCGCCAACCATGTACAGGTACATGGAACATTCTGAAGCACCAAAAGACAATCATCTTTTCAAAAAATAGAATCAAATAACTTTCCAAGTAGTTGCCAATGTCCCACTCAAGATTTAAATCTCAGGTCACCAGAGTAAGATGTCACACTCTTCACTCACACCCTTCTGGGTTTTGAGTTCACCTTAAAATTCCTTGGAAAGGACCACACCTCTGCTAAGCAACCTTTTAATGTTGCTTTTTTCCCTCAACTGATGACTTGATGTAGGGAACTCATGACCACAACATTTTAGTATGGTCTGTTTCTATACACCCTGTATAGAAGTTGGTGCTCACCGTCCCTAACATACATGTTAGTGTTACCCCTCGTGCACCCTGCTTCACATCTTATGATCTGCTAAGAGATTTCCGACAGGCCTTTAGGACAGGAAGTATAGAATCTTGGCAGATGGCCCAGTAATCTTCACTTCCCTTCCAGGCATCTTAATTGCACTACCAAATCAGGTCTGGACAGACACCTTGTTAGGAGTCATCGGTGTACACTCCTTTTGTTTTTTTACTTTTTCCCCAACTTTTTTCTCAAACTTCGAAATGCCCAACCATGATCACACTGCATCCTCCATTGTCGATTCCGGAGAACGCAGAGATGCATGTTCTCTCCTCAAAAGCACGCGATGTTAGCCTTCTTATCCCTTCGTAGTTCCCAAGTTGGGTTTAAGTATAGACATTTTACCTGCAGCTTAGCAGGGTTGGGCACTGGTTGACCGGCGGGATGTGCTGTTGCACACTGACACCCTGTCATCCTGGCAGCTGCCCTACAAGGCTAATGCCACGGTCCAGATTCAAACCCAAACTGCAAGGCACATCCAAGCACTGAAACAATGACTTAACAGGAAGAGTCAGTAACCAGCCCCAAAGTGTAGTCCTTAAATGTATCAGAGCACTATGCGGCTCTGTTATCTGCCAGTGATGTCTAGTTCTTCCAGAGATGGCTTTGCTTCTGTGTTCCTCACGGTCTCCTGAATGCCACATCTGGCTCAGGCATTGGTGCAAGGTTCACTAGTGCGTTCTTTTGCACCTGCAGTGTGTCCTTCCACCATCTAAGGAACATTGTGAAGCTTTGCTCCTCTCTGCAACTCTCAAATGCTGAGAGGCTCATCTATGCCTTTGTATCCTCGAGACCCCACTACAACACATATTTACAATAGAAACGTGATTTTTTTCTAGAAAACAACTTTATCCATTTTAAAATTAAGCATTTGTTGACTCCCCAAAGCCTTGTAAGCTGTGGACCAGGCTGTAGATTGCAATCATTTTAACAACTTTTCAAATGCACAAAATTTGTGTTACGAACAACGAATATTTATATAATGTGTGGTTTCTCTCTCTCTCTCTCACTCACTCACTCTCACTCTCAGGATGGGGGCCTACGATGAAAAGAAAGAAACATGCGGAACTATCTGCCTGAAGTACCTGCTCTTCACTTTCAACTTCCTCTTCTGGGTGAGTGTTATCTCTCTCACTATCTTGATTTGTCATTTTAGGACTGACTGACCTTTTTCAACCGAGGTCTGTCTGCCTGACGGTCCTATATGTAAAAAATAATCTGCAATGAAACGCATTACATTTTTTTCAAATTTAAGTTCAGATAATAAGCAAATATTTTGTTGGCAAGTGAGTTGGGGTACTGTCCATAACAGGATAGAAATCGTAGGTTGTTAGAGGAAAAATAATACGGGGTGATGTAGGTGTGCGAAGGACAAAGTAGACTGATGGGGAAAAGAAAAAACAGGAGAAAGGAAAAAAAACTGGCCAAAGAAGAGCCGTTTCTGGGAGAATAATAACTGGAACAATGAAGACATTGTTGGCCCATAGATGTTAATCTCGGCAGTGTAGGATTAAATGACAGATGTAAATAAAAGCAGAACGGCAACACAATCTGTTCATGAATTTCAGTACTATGCTAGAAAATGTTTTTTTTTTTTTTTTACATAAAGTATTCAGCAATTTTTTAAAATGTTATTCATATTATTAGTGTATTGGTGTGTCTGTCATGCAGTCACTTTCATATAGAATTTGAATCGACTGCATTATGTCCTCCCAGTTGGCAGGGGGTGCTGTAATGGCAGTGGGAATATGGACTCTGGTGGAGAAGAGCGACTACATCAGCCTGCTGTCCTCCAGCACTTACGCAGCCTCTGCTTACATCCTGGTTCTGGCGGGGGTTATCGTCATGGTGACGGGTGTGCTGGGATGCTGTGCCACTTTCAAGGAGCAGAGGAACCTTCTGAGAGTGGTAAGCATAGACACACATGGGCGGGCGGGCATGGTGGCATAGTGGTTAGCACTGTTGCCTCGCAAGGAGGAGGTTCCGGGTTCGAATCTGGGTCCGACCGGATCCTCTCTGCGTGGAGTTTGCATTACTCCGGGTACTCCGATTTCATCCCGCAATCAAAGACAGGCATGTTAGGTGCACTCCTGCAGTTGCCCTTGACCAAGGCACTGGCCTCAGAACTGGAGTTGGTCCCCGGGTGCTGCACTGTGGCTGCCCACTGCTCATAAGTAACTAGGATGGGTCAAATGCAGAGGACAAATGACCCCACGGGGTTCAATAAAAGTATATCTTATCTTACACGCACACACACGCAGACACACAGGCAGACGCGTACAAAATCTCATTCCACGCAACCAATGTGCACACACCTTTTATGGGCAGACGCACACTTATGCAAAATAATCTCTCCACTGATTTATACACACGCATATGTTCTCTCACACATCTCGCATATGTTCTCTCACACATCTCATCTGCGTTTGGGCTGCACGACATTTCGATTCACTGTTTTTCAAACGTAAGAAGAATAATCGCTACCATGGGGCATACAGGCAAACTTCTGTCTTCTTTTTCTTTGATCACACCTGACGCGATAGTAGTCAGCCAAATCTCAGAGGCCTTGTGAAATGCTTCCTAGAAAAAGCATCTCTGATATCTCTATAGGGTGCTGATAAGACAGCCAATCAGCAGCGAGGCCTTGCAGCTTCCATGTGACTGAAAACACAAATCACTTGATCGTACACAAGCTGTACGACCTTGCTCGTAATTGGCTGTCTTATCAGCGCCCGATAGACATCGGTGATTTTTTTTGTTTGTTGCCGGAAGCATTTCATCGATGCGGCAAACAACCAATCGCCTCTGACATTAAGTCGTTTGCCGCATCAGGTATGATTAAAGATAAGTCGAAAGATGGCCTATGCAAAATATATGAAATACCACGATTCAGTACGTTGTACAGCCTTATCAGCGTATTCACCCTCAGACACCCCCTCACAGAAGTGTGCACTGATACGCTCTCCCTTTGAGCGTCGCAAACACGCGCGGTGCTGATACAGCGAAACGCACGGCTCGTGCCCGCACAAACACCCTCGTAAACCTGAGGGGGGGCGTGTTGAGTGACAGCTGGAGGAGACGCCTGTGGACGGGGGGCAGTCCCGAGGTGCGGTGCCATGCGAAGCCTCCTTTCAGCTGCTGCAGTAAAAGCTCAGCTGTTATGCATGCTAAACGGTAGCATGCTCGCTCACCCCGAACGGTTTACGTGTGGCTAGCAAGTGACTCGGACCCTTTAACCGGTCTGTCCTGCTGACAGCTATCGGTACACACCCAGAAGCTTGAAAGGGGCGACCGTGTTGTGACAGCGGTCATGTTACACGTGCTGCTGAATATTAAACATGAGTGTATCACACTCAGAGATGACATGCTTGGTGATCTGTCTGTCTCCAGGCATAAATTTAGCAACATCTTTTTGGTGCTGCGTTGACTTCCGCTTACGTACCAACTGGAGAGGGGCTGACACACGCACACATTTCACTGGGAGCGTAATGGAACGTAGTTCAGAGATAGAGAATTTGAAGCACTTTGACTGGCTCCGGACTCCATCTCCCATCAACCTTTCCAGATGAGATTCTTTGCAGCTTTGCCGACTGAATGCGCCCCATGTGCTGGTATAACTGTGAGGTTTTCCATCTTCCCTTTCTGTTTTCAAAAACCTGCCAACAGAGCACTTCCAGCTGGAAATTGAAAGCAACGGCTTCAGGTATTTACTGGTTTTATCCACCCTGTCCTGACTTAGGGATAAGCCCCACTAGCTCACTGTATATCAAACTGACATGCTGTAGCAGAACACCAGTAAGCAGCTTTCAACATATGAGGGCAACAAAAAGAACATTCACGGAGAGGGGCAGATATGGACAGTGAGTCAAAGACAGGTGGAGACCTGGACAAACTCTCATCGAGAACCAGCCACAGACAGAACTTTAAACAAACTAGACCTCTAAGCAGCTTTTCAGTTCTCTCCCACCAGTGCCAATAATTGCATACTTTATAGCACCTCAGTTTTCTCACTATGTGTCAGACTGCGTATTATTAGATAGATTATTATTAGTCTGACGTGTGCAGCATTAGTTTTCTCACTATGTGTCAGACTGCGTATTATTAGATAGATTATTATTAGTCTGACGCGTGTCGCATTCGATACGAGGTGTTTTCAGCTCAGAAAAGTGGAACTTAATGGACGGAGAGGGCGGAGCTCGTTTAAAAAACCTCTTCAGTCTCAGAAGCGTCAGCGGAGAGACCGCTGATTGGCCGGGCAGCACGCTCGATGGAAGAGGGGCAAGAGTATGCACAAGCGCTCCATTGTGTTGGGGAGAGCCCGAAATAAAGCGATGGGGTGGGTAGAGGAAAATATTTGTCCTTCCCAATGGACTGATTTAGTCATTTCGAATGACTCACGGGTACCGGTGGAATTCCTGCACATGCAGAGACACAAACAGTGAGGTTGTGTCTGATATACTGTACAGTAATGACTTAATGCGGTTATGATTCAGTACTTCGCTAATCTATAGTGCTGTAATGCTGGACAGTCATCCAAATTGGTCTGGTAGCTGTAATCACAGGTGGTTTTTACACCATGTGATTACACAGTGATTTGTCACATTTTGTGAATTAAATGTTATCGATCAAACTGCTGCCTAGTGACCTTTGAAATAGCTCATAAAGAGCAAAGATGTAGTTCTTCATAAGTCTTTTTGGAAAGATAGAGAGGGTATGATGTGTTGCGGTGAAAGGTGTAGGCTGTTCCTAGAAGTTCCTCCCTTGCTGTAATCCTGCCTCATTGGCTGGATTACAGCCAGATCAGGGCTTTCTTGTTTATCTGTTCATCCCTGTACCCTTCATCCTAAACATTCCACTAGCTGCTAAGCAGGGCTTTGCCCCCGTGTGTAATCTGCTGCGAACACATCAACGCTCGCACATTCTCTCACGCGCACACACACACGTTCTCTCTCTCACGCACGCACACACACACACACACACACACGTTCTCTCTCTCACGCACACACACACACACACACGTTCTCTCTCTCACGCACGCACACACACACACACGTTCTCTCTCTCACACAGACACACACACACACGTTCTCTCACGCACACACACACACAAACACGTCCTCTCTCTCTCACGTGCGCGCGCGCGCACACACACACACACGCACGCACTCTCTCTGTCACACACTGACGTGTTCATACTCTGTCTCTTGCCCTCTCATACACATACACACCCAAAAGAGAGAAAGCACAGAGCCCCCTCGAGGCTCCGCCCCCTCGGGCTCTGACACGGGCAGTCTGGCACATGTGGACCAGGCCAAGGGCAGAGAGCCAGCAGAGCCCATCCCTGCCGCCTCTCTGGGGCTGCTGACACTTTCCTGCTTATTTTGGGTTGGGGAAAAAAAAAAAGAATGTGGAAAATTCCAAACTGCAAAAGGAAAAGAGGCAGAAACGCAGACCAGAACAAGTTGTTCTTAATAGAAGCTCTTCCAGGAGGGAGACATGAAATGTTTTATTCAGTACTATATTTTGTAATAATTTCATCTGATCTTACTGAATATATTTCAAAAATATTTTCTTATTTTCACAGCTTACACTTCAGGGAGCACTTACAGGTGCTATGGGTGTGGCACTATGCTGAAGTGTACTGGCTGTATCCAACTAAGCCCAGGCTCCTTCTGAAAAATAAATGCTTATTTTCCTGTACTGAATTGGTTCTATAAAGAGCAGCAGTAATTTTCACCTCATCTCTTCTGTCTCGCTGTTTTGTCATTACACTTCAATTCACATGCATACATACATACACACGTATGTACATACGCAAATGTAATATATCCTATTAGTATAGCTTATAAAATGCTGCTTAGCTACTTCAAAGTTGCAATAAGAAGACACAAGCTTTGTTATTTATGGTGGGATCCATTCTTTGTGTAATTAACTCATTCTTTTTTGACAGTTTGGAAAGTTGAATGACCTTGTGAGGAGCAGTGGCCTGGAGCCACTCTTGTCTCCATTACCTTCCGTAAATTCCGCGCACGGCCACTGTCCGCACTTCCCTCTCTGCGATCCATCTGGAGATTAGCTGCAGGAAGGTGCCTTCGGACACCTCAGGGCTGTAAATTCAAACCCAAGGTTGATGTAACTCATTTCAGCCAGCCAAGTGAATGCTTTGGGCAAAGGCTCCTGCAGTTTCAAATGTTTTAAAGCACATTCATTATTATCATAGATTGTGAGTGCATTGTGGCAGTTTAGAATAGAATAAAATGGAATAAACCATTTACATGAATTACACTAATAAATGTAAATATCTTCATAATTAAACTTTTAAATGATTTCATTCATTGTGATTATAGACCCAGTACATCTACAGTTTACGCTCGCATTTTGTCTGATTTTCTCCAACCTGTCTGCCGTGTGCTTGAACTGCAATACAGAGTCCGTGAACAGCTGTAGACTGTTGGTTGGCACAAAGTGAGCACAATAAAGTGTAATGATAGTTTAATTGGTCTGTGGCAATACTTCCAGAGGACAGATAGAGTCAGGCGTGGCTCTGGTAGATATGTTAGAGCAGTTCTTTCTGTGGTAAAAATCCTCTATGTCAGATGGTTTTTTTTTAAATCTATGATGCATTTATTTAATATTTCATGCATGTTTAGTTTTTTCCCCCACGGAGATTTGCAACATTTGCTGCTTTATTTATATATTATTGGAATTTTAAAAAATCTTAACTATGTTTCTAAATGTGTTTTATAGTTACTGTAGGTGTCAGTCCTCCCTGGGGCTCACTGAGCTCTGTTCTTATCGGATTGAGTGTTTGTGTAATCCGCGCTGCTGCGATGTGACGGAGAGATGCACTGGAATGCGGCCTGTCTCTTTAAGGGATTTCGGACTCCAATGCGTCACGGTCGAGAGAATGAGCGCCGGGGGGGGGGAGGGAGGGAGGGAGTCTGGTAACTTGACCCTGCAGTTGGGCGAGCAAGGAAGGGAGAGAGGGAGACCGATATGGTGAGGGGTTGGGGGGGGGGGGGTGGGGGGTGGTGTACGAGGAATGCACTGTGGAGCGCAGCGAAAAGAACGCAGTCGCCACAGCTTTCATCAACTCCTTGGCCGACGCACTGCATCTCTCTGTCTGTCTTTCGGTGCGTTCTGTTACTTGGTTTCATTGCTTAGGGAGACGCCCTTGTCCAGAGTGGCTCACCTAGCTGATATTAGTACATGAGTAATCTTAATTATTTACTTTCCTAACAGTGCAATGGCAGTGCCTTGCTTGGGAGTGGAGTCACAGGTGGTTTGGGGGTGAAAGGTCATCGGTGTCACACAGTTCACTGTGATACATTACGCACCTGATTATTTACAAGCCACGCAATTAATCCGCCATGCAGGCTTAAGTCGTAATGTACAGCATCGTCAGGTGCCAGACTTTTGTCGTGTGATGCGCTCAAAAAGTTCTGTGAAGAGTTCTTGATATTTTCTCAGCTAGGTGCCCTCATGCAAGGCACTGTGCCAGTCAGGTACGGTTTTAACTTTAACTCTGTTATTGTAATTTGATATTTACGAATTCAGGGGAGGTATTCCGCTCCTGAGCAGAGTTGTGGGAGTCGATCCCTCCGCCTTCTGGTTACCGGACCAGTTCCTTAAGTGCTGTGAGACCCTTGCCCCATTTACCATTTCTCCTGATGCTAAATGTGGCTGTTGCTTTCTATCATAACTGAAAGCACATTTTCGTCAGCATTGTTACAGTCTCGAACAAAGAATTTTTAGGGAAAGTGCAAGGTGCGGAACTGTTGCCTGAACAGTGAATTAGCTGCACAAATCCGTTGTTTTTACGGTGTTAGCACTGAACGCAGGTCCTTTCATTAAAATTCCTTCTTACACAGCGTCAAAGGCTATCACTGAGCATACTAGAAGGTGTACTTCGTGTCTTTTGTTAACAATGGCCGTCTAATGAGCAGCTGCAGTATGCCGGGTCTATCTTGGAGATTTAGAAACTGCTGCAGTTTAATAGAATGGGTTGAATGCTTTACCTCTTCGTCAAAGCAAAAAGAAAGCTTCACGGTAAGACAGGGTTCAACATGCTTCCTCTCTCCGGTTATAAATTAACCAGGCGATAAGGGCAGAGCAAACACTTAGCTTGAAGATGAAAGCATCAGTGCATTTTTGTGCTTGTTAGTAAGTACTTGTGTGCTGTTCTCTTGAGAATACATAACCTGCCATTTTGTAATGACGTCCATCCGCACGTTTGTCCATATGTCTGTGACAGAAGTATCTGGAAAAGTACTTTCCATTTTTCCAGGAAATTTGCTGTGCATATTCATGCTCCCAAGAGGAAGAAACGTATTGATTTTGTTGACCCCCTGACCTTTCCTCCCCTGCCACCATCAGGCCAAGCATATCTCGAAAGATAATGACTGCCTAGACATCTGCTGTGCATTGTTTTGAGAGACTGTTGTGCCTTGGCGGAGGTCTGCACTCTACTGAGTGCATTCTTTCTAGTAAGTTAATGAAATTGCCATTTTCTGATGGCAAAATTCTGTGTGTACAGATGAATCCTGAGGAAAATGCTCAGTATAACACACTGAAAGAAGCACATTCAAATTAAAAGTTACTTATATATGGTTGGTATGTCCAACCAAGCCCTTTTGTTGTGTTATCTCCTATTTAACGAATGATTGGGGAAGGAACACTCCCATGCTATGGGAGTGTTTGCAGCTCCACAGCTGAAATATCCCTTATGCCAGTATTTAATCTAACTACTGCGTCTTTGTCCTTCACTGATTTCAGCAGGGTGGACCGTTATTAAAAAGGAGACTTTGCACACAGTTCTGTCTTTTTATCTTCACAGTCCTTCCCTGTTTCTTATCCATAGTTTTTGGTTGCATAGTTTTTGGTTCTCTGGGAATTTCAGCTTGTTTATGCCACAGCTCATGGAAGCAATCCACATTTTGCACAGTCCGGGGTCATCAGGGCAACTATGAAATCTTGCAATTAAAATACGACCTTTAGTTTTGTTAAAACAGTCAGGCACAAAATGGCTGATTTTGCTCGATTTTGACACGCAGCTACTCATAAGACAACTGCTGGTGTCTTATAACTGAATCATGTTCTCAGTCATGGTCAAAATTTTCCAAAAGTTGCATAGATTTGATAGCTTTGAAATGAGACTGTCAGGGAATACCTGCAGAATTGTTTACAGTGGCTATGTCAAATAGTAGGCTACTTTGCATTTGGAAAACATCTGTACAATTAATTATAGACCTATTATAGAACCAGGCATCAATACTCCATATTTAATTCTTATGTGGGATTCACTGACGACACAATATGTATGATCTGTTTAAGGGGATTAAACATGCATTTTTTTGACCACTGACTCCCTGTATTTGGACAGAAGATGTCACTGTAACAACTGGAGAAAGTGTTTTACGAAATACTACTCGTATGATTTGAGAACACTCAGTGTTAGTAGAAGGTCTTGGCTTTTTGGTGGACTATCCCTATAAGGCTTAAAGACAGTAGGAGCCAGTATTGATTGCGCTAATGGTTGAGCTTTAGCCTGCCGCAGTCCTCAGTGGCTCTGCACAGTCTCAGCGTGCTAACGTGCTCATAAGATAACGTGCTACATGTGTGGCTCATTCTCTCTGATTTCTCTCCTCTCCCGCAGTACTTCGTCCTGCTGCTGTGCATTTTCCTGCTGGAGATCCTCGCCGGAGTCCTGGCCTACATCTACTATCAGCAGGTAGCGCGTCGACGCCCTGCGCGTGGAACACACCGACATTTTAAATTCGATCGACGTTTTCTGGCCTCCTAGATCTGTTTAACTGAACACAGATGATATGTGTTCTAGGCCTAGCCTTTATTGGCCAGCGGCTAGGAATTAGTGGTTAATCCCTATAAAGGAAAATGACCAGGGGAGATTCACTGTATGATGTCATCACTGTTTTAGAGTGAAAGCACACAAACACTCCTTTGTACTGGAGAAATGGAACATCAGCTATCAGTGTTGTTGGGGCAGGTTTCTTATTCAAACCTATTTATTCTCATTCTCTGACACTTCTTCTTTTTCTCACTCCCATATATTGACACCTCAGACAGTGCACACAATAGAACAAAAATTTCAATGTGTAGAGAAGAGTTGTAATACTGATATCACCTGATCTGGGTCAAATACGTATATTTGTTTTGTTTTCTGTGCTCTGTTGATCTTGCCTTGTGTAATTCAGCCTGCCAATATGACCAGAAGGCGGGGTTTGCACATTTTGAAAGTATTTGATTGGTTCCAGTGCATCAGACAAGATCAGTGAAACATAGGACAGTATTTGAATCTGGGAATTTGACCCAGTGTTTGACTCAGCTTTGGATATCACTGTTGCAACTCTTCAGTGCTACAGCGACCCCTTCTGTACAGATGGTGAACAGCATCAGTTCTCTCCAATGATGAAATGGATGAGCTTCTGTTTCTTGGTCATTTACAATGTGGTTTACACTCAAAGTATAAACCGGAAAAAGCTCATTGTGCAATGTTAATGGCAAATAGAAGTGCATTTATTGGTACGTGAAATGTGGTCATTGTACATTTTGTGTTTATCAGTTTGGAAATTTTGTTTAAAGGGGATAATTCATTTTGCCTCAGAATGCCTGTGGCTTTTGCTTTGGGTGCTATGGTAACTGGAATGACGTCTGACAGTCAAGAGGCTAGCAGTCCGAGGTTGGCGAGCCGCCGCGTGGATCGTCGCTAAGCAATTGGCCGGGATCATCGGGCACCCGGCCAATGAGCACTGGGAGCAGTCGGGTCTTTTTAACACTCGTCCCTGTGTTTTTCCGTCCTCCTGTAACCCCTCTCTCTCTCCTTCTCCCGCTGCAGTGCTCCCCTTTTCCCTGCTTCCAGGTAAAACTCTCTCTCTGTCCCCTGTTCTTCTCTCCAAGTCTTTGTCCGGCACCAGTATCGTTGGGCCATCTTGGTGATGTCGTAAAGTTTTGGTCAGCATGCGATTTCGGACTTCGCATGCAAAGATGGTGCCGTCGCATGCAAAGATGGATAAGAGCGATCGCCGTCTCCGGTTTGAAACTGCATTCGCCAAAAAAAGACGTGATAAAAAGCGCATCAAGAGATGCGGTCCTGCGCAGATGCGCAAATGCATTTCCTGGCGGATCTGTGGGACTGTCTGACCCGTTTTAATTACACGTGTTCTGATTTGTTCTTCTGGTTTTGTTGTTAAATTGTTTGTTGTCGATATTTGTTTTTGCATTGCGATCTTGTTATTTTTTTTGTAAGTTGTACATCTTGCTATTGGTTAACCCTCCTGCATTTTCCCTAACAGGCTTAACTAGTTTACAGTCTATCCCAGGTTTTCACATTTGCAGTCTTGAGTGTTTACCTCCCGCCTCTCGGGTTACTGTTACTCTTGCTCTTAACCATGATGTATGCACTTGCCTTGTCGTTGTGAGTCGCTCTGTATGAGAGCGTTTGCCAAATGCTAGTGATGTCATTTATTGGGATGCATTTCTGAAAGTCAGCAGAAGAGCAGAAGTTGCTCTGCAGAGCTGCAGTTGCATTTGTGTGACTGTTGTCTGACCGCTGGGTCTTTCTTGTTGCAGCTGAACGAAGAGCTGAAGCAGAACTTGAGGGAGACCATGGTGCAGAAGTACATGCAGGAGAATGAAAACCACATCACTAAGGCGGTGGACAAGCTGCAGCAGGAGGTGAGAGCGCTCAGCAAGGAATAGGTCTGCAGCAGGAGGTGAGGGAGTTCAGCAAGGAGTAGGTCTGCAGCAGGAGGTGAGGGAGTTCAGCAAGGAGTAGGTCTGCAGCAGGAGGTGAGGGAGTTCAGCAAGGAGTAGGTCTGCAGCAGGAGGTGAGGGAGTTCAGCAAGGAGTAGGTCTGCAGCAGGAGGTGAGGGAGTTCAGCAAGGAGTAGGTCTGCAGCAGGAGGTGAGGGAGTTCAGCAAGGAGTTGGTCTGCAGCAGGAGGTCAGGGAGTTCAGCAAGGAGTAGGTCTGCAGCAGGAGGTGAGGGAGTTCAGCAAGGAGTAGGTCTGCAGCAGGAGGTGAGGGAGTTCAGCAAGGAGTAGGTCTGCAGCAGGAGGTGGGAGCACTCAGTGAGGAGTCGGTCTGTAGCAGGAGGTGAGAGTGCTCAGTGAGGAGTAGGTCTGCAGCAGGAGGTGAGAGTGCTCAGTGAGGAGTAGGTCTGCAGCAGGAGGTGAGAGTGCTCAGTGAGGAGTAGGTCTGTAGCAGGAGGTGAGAGTGCTCAGTGAGGAGTAGGTCTGCAGCAGGAGGTGAGAGTGCTCAGTGAGGAGTAGGTCTGTAGCAGGAGGTGAGAGTGCTCAGTGAGGAGTAGGTCTGCAGCAGGAGGTGAGAGTGCTCAGTGAGGAGTAGGTCTGCAGCAGGAGGTGAGAGTGCTCAGTGAGGAGTAGGTCTGTAGCAGGAGGTGAGAGTGCTCAGTGAGGAGTAGGTCTGCAGCAGGAGGTGAGAGTGCTCAGTGAGGAGTAGGTCTGTAGCAGGAGGTGAGAGTGCTCAGTGAGGAGTAGGTCTGTAGCAGGAGGTGAGAGTGCTCAGTGAGGAGTAGGTCTGCAGCAGGAGGTGAGGGAGTTCAGCAAGGAGTAGGTCTGCAGCAGGAGGTGGGAGTGCTCAGTGAGGAGTAGGTCTGCAGCAGGAGGTGAGAGTGCTCAGTGAGGAGTAGGTCTGCAGCAGGAGGTGAGAGTGCTCAGTGAGGAGTAGGTCTGCAGCAGGAGGTGAGAGTGCTCAGTGAGGAGTAGGTCTGCAGCAGGAGGTGAGAGTGCTCAGGGAGGAGTAGGTCTGTAGCAGGAGGTGAGAGTGCTCAGTGAGGAGTAGGTCTATTGGTGGGTGTCGTTTAAGCACGTCTGTACGTCATACTGAATTATATTGATGACTTTTTTTCCCCTCCCAACCCTCCAGTTTAAGTGCTGTGGGAGTAACAGCTCCTCGGATTGGGCCGAGAGTACGTGGGTGAGGTCCTCGGAAGCCGGGGGGAGGGTGGTGCCCGACAGCTGCTGCAAAACCCCCACCCCGAACTGCGGCGAGAGGGACCACCCCTCCAACATCTACAAGGTGGAAGTGAGTCAGCTGAGCTGGGCCTCCAGGCCATGGCGGCGCCTGTCAGCGAGTGTGTGTGGCGGTTAAGAGACATAAACATGTCAGCACGTGTGCACACGGTGTTTAAATGCTACCTACATACACACAGACCTAACCTAAACCTGCCAGCATCTATGCACATGCTGCTTAAATGCTACCTACATACACACAGACCTAACCTAAACCTGCCAGCATCTATGCACATGTTGCTTAAATGCTACCTACATACACACAGACCTAACCTAAACCTGCCAGCATCTATGCGCATTGTTGTTTAAATACTACAAACATACACACAGACCTAACCTAAACCTGCCAGCATCTATGCGCATTGTTGTTTAAATGCTACCTACATACACACAGACCTAACCTAAACCTGCCAGCATCTATGCGCATTGTTGTTTAAATGCTACCTACATACACACACACCAGCCATTACTGTCCCATAAGGTATAACAAATATGAGACGAGGGGCAGGGTTCTTGATGGCATTAGCAGACGGTTTCTCATACAAGTCCAGACCGCCCAACGATCAGTAACGGCGTGACTGATCGTTCATCTCTCCCCTCCCAGGGCGGCTGCATCTCCAAGCTGGAGAACTTCATCCTGGATCACCTGAGGATCATCGGAGCAGTGGGCATCGGGATCGCCTGTGTGCAGGTGAGCCGGGCCAGGTGTGCCGGATCCTTCCGGCTCTCATTTAGCATCTCCCGCTCAACCACCCGCCTACCCACCCGCCCGGCCACCCTTGCTTTTAGAACATTTCTAACCCATTTGTTCTTCCCGTTTCCCTCTCTCCAATGTGGACTAGCCTGCAGTGCCTCTCATTGCCAGCCAGTAAACCCAGCAGTGAGCACTGCGGCTGAAGCATGCTAACGCTAACTCCCAGTGCCTGTTTTCCATACTGTAGGCCACACTATGTAGCAGGAGCGTTAGCGCCCTTTAATAAAGAGACTTATTTCTCACTGATGACAGCTGGGGGCCTGAGTGTTTTCCGAGCTGTAGGGAGGTAGTGGCGCAGTGGTAACCTTAGAAACCTTTGTCTCACTTTAATCCAACCCCTCTTAGTGGGCTGAAGCAAATTTAGTCAGATTTTGTGCTAAATGGTAAATGGACTGCATTTATATAGCGCTTTTATCCAAAGCGCTTTACAATTGATGCCTCTCATTCGCCAGAGCAGTTAGGGGTTAGGGGTTGGGTGTCTTGCTCAAGGACACATCGACATGCCCAGGGCGGGGTTTGAACCGGCAACCCTCCGACTGCCAGACAATCAGTCTTACCTCCTGAGCTATGTCTTTTTTTGTTTGTCCTGCAATTCTGTCCTGCAACTTTGTTACAAGCAAGGCAAGCGGAACAAACCTATAAATAGCACTGTCATAAAAGGTCCTTTTATCAAAGTTCGAGTTGGTTTTAGAGTTCCCGTGGAAGTCTTTTGATCGTACTATTTATTGGACTGTGTGAGTAAATAGAATTGACCTTAATTCTCGAAGGCACCCTTGAAATTTACGTTTGAGAATCTGCACGATGATTTATGGCGCTTCCAATTCCATTATCAGAAACGCGGCCTGTGAGAGTGCTGACTTGTCGTAAAGCGGATTCAATAAAATCTAAGGAAAACAGCCCAGAAAGAATAAATCAGGTCAAACCAAGAGTGCAGCAATAATAATCAGCCTCTCCTTGCCCCCCCCCCCACCCCTTTCTCTCTTAGATTGTCGGAATGGTGTTCACGTGCTGCCTGTACCGGAACTTGAAGGCGGAGCCGTACTGAGGACGGAAGGAAGGGGCGTGTCCCAGCCATCTGCTGTACCACTCGTCGTCTCACTACTGTGTGGCCTGACTATTTAACTGCGCTTTCTCTCTCTCAGCCTGTCTGTCTGTATATGTGCCATGTAAATAGAGGGAGAGAGAGGAAGGGGTGAGGAAGTTAGAAAATGAAGAAAGGAGGGATTGTGGAGAGGTCCTGTTTTTCACTCACCTTTTTTAGTTCAAAGAAAGGTCGTTAGATTTGTGTTAAATTTTATTTTTAGCCAGTTAGCCCAATGGTATCATTGATATTTTAAAATGTTTTTTTCTTTATAGACTGAACCACTCATTGACTAAACGCAATAAGAATACAGATATGAAGTATATTTGAAGTATGGACAGATAAGGACAGTAAATGAGCCATAGATTGTTTTTGAACTTGGATGAGCTTGAGTTTTTTTTAGGAATGATATTTAGAGGGCTGTAGGGCCATTTTCTTCTTATCTAGAGTCTTAGGATGAGAAACGGTGATGAGCCTGTGGTTTTTACTGCAGCCATCAAGGTTTCGGTCAAGAAAGTGAGACGGAGAGGGAGAGAGACAATTTGGCGGATATAAAGTGTAGCTGTTCGTAAAAATGATCATGTTGACTGAATATAACCTCTGCCTTGTTGCCTTTTTTGACAGTTCTGTCTATAACAGCACTCCGTGTTTAAGTACTTTTTAAGTATTTTTCTATGAACCTACAAGTAGATGATTAACTCAGGCAATTTTTGCATCTGGTTAAATTCACCTTTTTTTTATACATAAAAGGGTTTTCTTTATCTCACTACACATGCCCAAGCGGTCAAAACTGACAATTGTAGATAATTTTTTCAAACTTTCATCAACTTTTATCGACGCCAAACCAGTTCAGGCTGCTCTCTATCATCTCTCATGCCTTTATTTTCCTTTTTTCCTTTTGTTGTTCTCAAATGATAAAGTGATCACTGTTTTTGTAATGCATTAATAGTTACTGTATATGCCAAACAGTATAAGGACATGATATCAAGTCAGAGCAGACTGATAATGAACCAAGCTGAAAAGGTGCCTGTGGATGTTCTTTGAAAGTGTAACAGTGAAGATAGTTTAGCATCATTACATTGACCTTTTCCCAGAAAGTCAATAAACAAAAAGCCCAAGGTGAAATGTATAGTTGGACATACCGAACATGCGCTCTGGAAGTGCTTGATATATCAAAGCTAACGCTGAACACTTTGAAACATAGCTGGCAGCCTAGGTGCCTTTTAAATGTGTATGACTGTCAAATAAACTGACTGAACTAATAGTTTTCATTTTATAGAACAATGTATAACTGAGTATATAGTGAGAATAAACCTATGTTAATCCAACAGTTTGTCTGACGATTCGTGTTTTTCTGCTTGGTTTTTGGGGAAGCCCGTCAGCACGTTGCTTCCTCATACTGCAGCTCGATAGGTCACACAGCTTCCCCTCTATTTCAGGAACCAACTGTAAATACCTTCCCCGCAACCCCACCCCTCCACACACACACGCACACACACACAGTTGTGGAGGTGAAACCAGGTTAGTTGAGAAGGAGAAGCGCCACCCAGTCTGAAAAACCATCTCTCTGGACTGTGTATTATTTATGGATTTTTTAAAATATTTATCTCAAGATAGTTGTATCATAGACAATTTTACATCATGGTTTTACATGTGAACTATATGGCCAAAGGTAAGTAGGTAGGTCACCTGACATCCAACAGCTCATCCAAAATTAAGGGCATTTATATGGAGTTTGGTTCACGCTTTGCTCCTATAACAACCTCCAATCTTTTGGGAAGGCTTGATACTAGGTGTTGGAGCATTGCTGCAGGGATTTGCTTCCATTCAGCCAGAAGAGCAATTGTGAGGTCGCGCAATGATTGGGCGATTAGGCCTGGCTCGCAGTTGGCTTTCCACATACTGTAATCCCAGTGGTTTTGGATGGGGTTGAGATCAGGCTATGTGCAGATATATGGACTGTGTGCCCGGGGTCATTGTCATACTGAAATGGGAAAGAGCCTTCCCCAAGTTGTCTAGAATGTAATTGTATGCTGTAGAATGAAGATTTGCCTTCACTGGAACTAAGGGGCCCAGCCTAAACCATGAAGAACAGCCCCAGACCAAGGGGTGTCCAGATATTGTAGTCATATATGTAAATTGCCATTGTTGTTTTTAGTGATGCTATGCATACATTTGCTGGTTGAGGAATGCAGGTAGGTCTGGCATTCTTGGTTATATATCTTGGGTGAGTGCACTGGTGCATTTTAATTGTAAGTCAACTAAATGAATCTAGCATAATGAGTTTCTAACCAATAAACTGTGTTGATCATTAAAATGTTTTGAAGGAAAAAGCCAGTACATGTCTGATAGAACACCACTGCACACTAAGGCTGCCTGCTATCAGCAGTATGACCGTGTGTAGGAGTGAGAACTCGAAACTTAAACCAGTGAACCAATTAGACGCAGCATTCAGAGACTGCTATAAATTTATATTTGACTCCAACTCCCACTGAATAGCATGCATAACACTACAAGACAGAAAGTGATCATAATCGTAAAAGGGGGAGTTGCACTAAATATGGCCATGCTTTTGAGACTGCTTGCAATTGATGACATGGTTATCCCTAAGAGAGAATTAGGGCAAGTACAGATTAAGCATCAAAGTACTATACCAGCGGCATTGCATATGACATCCAGTTTCCAGTCCAGTGTGTTTTATTACATGTTATTTCTATTCAAAGAACTAAGGCCAGCATCTCCAAAGTCAGTAATGTTTAGCTGTCCAGTCTCATTATCTACACTCTTGTCTTGAACATCCAAATTCAGCATGAACATAATTTGTGGGAGGGAAGGAGGGAAGAATTGAGGGAGACCAGAGGGTATTTCATGAAGCAGGACTACTGAATTAGTTAGGATAACTGCACTGAGTAAAAACAGTCCTTTTTACTTCAGTCCATGTTCCATATTTGGGAGGGTTCCAGGTTTTACTTAGTGCAGTTATCCAGCAAACTCGGCAGTCCTACTTCGTGAAACAGGGCCCAGAAGTAGTTAGCTTGTCTGCTTGCATGGCTAGTAAGCTAGCATGTCATGGTTTGCTAACTAGGTAGCAACAACACAATATTGTTCATTTTAGTGTTGTCAATGGAGTCAGAAGCTGAAACAGTTAAGGTTGGTAAAGATTTGACAGAGCTGCCTGCTCCCACTGTTTTGTTCAGAGACTACTATAAAACATTACTATGGCTTATTTAGAACATGTAGGCTAGTGGTTAATGATATGATGATTAATATGTCGTCAGTGTTACCACACAAAGTTTGGCACTTTGAAAACAGCCACTGCAATGCCACTAGGTTGCAAAACTTCCAGTAAAAGCTACACCCACTTCTGGTTTTTGAACTCTGCATAAAACCTTTTCATAAAAATAAAATCAAAAGTTGAATTAGCTAACTTGAGTGCTTAAGAGCTCAGTATATTTTTGTATCAATAATGCATACAAGTACTCAAATGTCTTATTCTACGAACAAAATACAGTGAGGTCAACACAATATATGCACCACTGACAGACTTGCGAGCTTTCAAATGACACCAGAAGTCATTCTGTATCCACAGAAATGCAAAGATGTACTGATGCAGTGTAGCTGTATTACCAACCCAAAAAATAAACAACACCCAGAGAAACAACAATTTCTTTATTGGGTTTGAGTACCATCATCGTTAAGTTTGGAAAATTTGGTCAGCAGGTGGAATGTCACATGGGACTAGGATAGACCCCGCTAGGGAAATGTAAAGGAGAAAGTGCGTCGTCCTCGAGGAACTACAAAGTGCACTCTACTGCCCACTGAACATAGCAATAGCTACACTCTTCAGACCAGAAGGGACCCTACTGACTGTCCAGTGCTGGGTGGACGGAAATCGGCCACTGAGACCCTGGTTACAGCAGGATGAACTGCAGTTTCCCCCCCCCCCACCACCCCACCCCACCCCACCCTCATCCCCACCCCCACAGGCGGCTTGGAACCGCCCTCATCTTCTGTCCTGCTTTCACTGTCCGTTCTTCACATTCAGCATCTTCTCCTGGAGAAAATGGAAATTAATTTAAATAATGACATTGGCATACACCAGTACTCTGGACATTAGGAAGAAAAAAGAAAAAAAAGGATACGAAGCCCAGGACACAGGAAATTCATTACCCCTCGATATAACCAGATCCGAAAACACTTCGCAATAAACACTTGAACGAGTAGACACCAACCTTTCTGTCAATTAATGATAAACCGTATCTGAAATGCTGGAAGTTCCTTTTTTTCTTGAATTGCCCTACAACTCAGTTGCTTTATATTGGTATACTGCTTTATAACTGAATATGCCTCTATAAAAAACACATTTTACATTATGGTCCAAGTTCAGGCATTTTGAACATTTATACCTTCATTTAAAAGATGTGGCAAACCATTACTGCAAACCATCTGTTGTGAAATTTTATTTTATGGATGACATTGAGGTGATTTATATTTATATATACATTTATAAAACCTTAATTTTATAAAGAGCAGAGCAGTCATTGGAGTATTTGGAAAAATAGTTTCAGCTGCATAATAGAGAATATTCCTATGCAAGACCACTAAGAAATACAAATGATATACTGCCCTCTACTGGGCAACAGTCGCAAATGTAAAAACCAACAGGGGGGAGGACCGACTCGGGAAGGACAGTAGTGACATAACGAGTGGAGAAATCAACACCCAAACTTCCGCAAAGGGCAGATCACATTTCTGGGTAAGAAATTCCAGTTGCCTAAATATCAGTGTCAGCTGATTGATTGATTGATTGATAGCTTTCAGTTTTACCCACTAAAATATATCTTTGGACTTGCACTTGTTGCCAAGAGCAGCAACAAATGTTTTGTGACACGCGTGGTGTCTCAAAAAGCATTTTTCAGTTTCAGAATGGACTACTGCAGCATGAAATATAATGCTAAAAAATATCCATCTTAAAAAAATTATCATCAGAAGCGTGGCATTGTTTGGATTTGGCGAGAAACACCAAGTTTTCTGAAAAACATCTTGTCTGAGAAAAAGGGAAATTATTTGCAAATCATACATAAAAAAGTCAATGCAAAAGCAGAGAGACATAACCCAGTTTTACTGGATTAGCCAATGCATTCTCCAGCCTGGTCACAGTCCAACTGAAAGACTCAATATTCTGAATCTCACCATACATTTCGCTTCCCCCTCCACCCCTCCCCCCCTTTGAGTTCCCAACTCTCAGGCCCAAATGGGACGACCCCACTGCTCTCTTTTCTGGTAAGGGTGTCCCCTCCCCTCCTCCCCCGGCCTCCCTCACCTTGATCATTCCCTCCAGCTTGACGGCGTCGGCGGCGAACTTGCGGATGCCGTCCGACAGCTTCTCGACGGCCATGCGGTCCTCGTTGTGCTGCCAGCGGAAGTCCTTCTCGTCCAGGTGCAGCTTCTCCAGCTCGCAGTCCTTGGCTGGGGGACAGGGGGGGGGGGGGGAGGCAGAGGAGACCGTCAGTCAAACCAACCGATCACCCGTCGCTACGGCGCGCCGTTCTTCTTCGTCAAAAGGTAGCGAATCAATTGCGAAATCGAGTAGGGGGGAAAAAAAAACTGGGTGCGCGGTGGGAAAATGTCACAAAATTTAAATAAGTGAAGGCGTGTCATATTGATACACATGTAGTCTGTAAATATTTGGACATGGACACAAAATCTGTTGTTTTGGCTCTCAGCACAGGATTTGAAATGAAACCATGAATGAGAGGTTAAAGTGTATTTAAAGTTCACAACTTGAAAATGAACGATAAATCACGCGAAGACAAAACAAAAACAGTCTGAGATCAATATCAAGGGAAAATTATCAGGGTGGGGTGGGTGGAAGACCGGCTTCAGCCTTAAATCTTAAGATGCAACAGAAGTGTTCTGAAATGCAAATAACCCACTGGAGAAAATGCAGTTTTAAACAAGCATGTAACAAATGACAGGGCAAATCTGTCAGCAAGACAGCTATGACAGACGTAATCACGGCAGAATGAAATATTTCCTAATTCTACTCAGAAGGCAACAGTACTCGTCCGTTGTAACCAACACTGTTAATGCAGATACGAGTCTCCCAAGCACCGTCAATCAATGACAGAAGACTCAAATTTGTTTCTCCTTTTAAAACACCTTTGCTGCAAACCATTATAATTATCATCATTACCATTTTTTGTTAATTTCTGTGAAAGTTAAATGCATTACAACCCATTTTAAAATGTGTGCATGAGTATGGTTCCACTGCTTTAAAAAAAAAAAAAAAACATCCCCTGAGCAACATTTCCATGTACATTTTCCTAAATAATTGGACCAAATGTAACAAGAATGCTGCTCATCGACATCACGGAGTCACTGACTGAGCTTATCAGTGAGCAAAAGCCTGAATCTAGACGTCTAGAGGAAAGGATATCTAGTTTCAGAGATGTTTTGACAGACTAGGTGAAGCCCAATGCTGCTCAGGTTTTACTCGGATATAACCTGGCCGGCTACGTCCAAGTCAGCTCAAAAAAACGCTCACTTTTCAACCAAACGTATCCGGGTTTTCACTTGAACGCCCAGACAGTGCGTCACTGACTTTATCACAAAAACATTAACTGGGTAATTAGTGGCCGATAGTTTATCAACGTAGGTTATTAGGGTGGTGCAATTGAGATAAACCCTCGGCACAGCTTGGAGACACTGGAGGCCCTGGTTTTACATAAGCGATTGAGCAGGCTCTTCAGCTCCGGGCTAGAGGAATAAAGTGAACGGACGTTACTTTCAAGTAACTGAAATACAAGGTTTTGATAAACCTATAGGCCACATACAGTAATGTCTCTCCCCACTGGTTATCAGGCTTGCAATACCGGTTTCCCCCCACCACATACTGTCAAGTACAAACAAAGCAAAGGGATCAGTGTTCCCATCAGAGGAGGAAATATTTCGTTGCACTTGTACTGGAAAATATCTTCTTACTCAGGGCCACTGGCAGATGGCATGTCAGCACGGATTCTTTAAATTCACCACAGTGACAATTACGTCTGCCAGCCGCTGAAGCCAAACCCTTCCTGTTTATTTCCTCTTCAGAGTACACATTCAATGGTTTCAACCAAGAACAATACCGTAACGGTGGATGTTCTGTACTGGAAACTCATGTTACCAACTGGAAAATCCAGGTGTTAAGAAGCAGAGATGACAGAAAGAACGCAGGAGGAGTCAAACATCCGGTGGTTCTAAAGACTGTGGGCCCCAACCATTTGAAGGCCAAAGAGCTTCTAGCACATTCTAGAGTTCGGGGCAAACTCTATAAGTCAATCACACACACTAATAGGAAGCCTTTGGGAGAGGCCGTGCCGGCTCCTTACCTCCTTTCGCTGTGAGCATGGGGGTCACCGTGCTGTGGTCCTGGTTCAGCTCGGCCAGCAGGCCCGGGGAGATGGTCAGCAGGTCGCAGCCCGCCAGCGCCTTCACCTCCCCCGTGTTGCGGAAGGAGGCGCCCATCACCACCGTGCTGTAGTCAAACTTCTTATAGTAGTTGTAGATCTTGGTCACGCTAATCACCCCTAAAGAAAGGGAGATGGCAGTATAAAATAGAGGGCACATTATTAAAGCAAGCAATTAATTATAATTATTATTATTAACAACAAACCTTCGGTGACCTGCGTCCATTGGCTTTCCATAAATTCATATCAAGGAACACCATTAAAAATATATAATAATTCCACCTCTCTTCAACCACCTCCATGAGATGAGATCAGTTGACCGTCTTAAGGCGATTCAAAGTATCTGTATCTACGAACGCAGCATGACGTCTGAAACTGAAGGCAATCCACAGTATATCACTGTCTTCCCTGATCGAATTACTTAATTACATCTGTTCGCTTGTCTGCTTCCTACAAACTATACTTAGAAACAGTCACTGGGCACAGCATCAATGTTTCATCAACCTAATTGAGTTTTTGCCTGCCTTCTGGTACCCCTTTTGTGGGAACCGATTGGCTAGTTGGGAGCAGCAGTCATTACCAGTAGCCAGTTAAACTGTCTTTTGGTGCCAGGCACACTCGAGATCGAATACCCTGCCAAGAACATTAAGGTCCACAGGCCCCTTGTGTCTTAGGCTGCCCTTCACCAATGCTCTTCTAATGTAGCATCTATAAGACCAATAGCAAGACTGAGCACCCCCCTCCCCCTGTGAAAAGGAATCCGAACACTCCAATTGAGAGACATACTTGGGTGAAAGGAGGCTGGCAATGACGCAAACTCCCGCTGTGCCTAGCAGAGCAGGTTTTATTCTATCCATTTCCTTCTCCTCAAAACACAAGGTTCCAGTCTAACCTTAAACCAGGAAGCCATTCCCATAAACTGCTGCCTTTCTGGTTTATCACACCATATTCCTTTCGTTTTGAAAAGGGGAGTGGTTCACAGCAGTGCACAACGGACATTGTGCTTGCCTTGACATCTGCACGGCAGCTAGTAGCATTCCAGTTCTGGCAACAACATTCAATATCTGTTACATAAAAGCTCCATTTAGTTTGCCTACGAAAAGAACACGAACCCTGAACTTAACAAGAATCCTTTTGACACTTTCGACCTCTTCAAATGCCCTTAAAAATTAACTTGGAGGACTTGGAAGTTAAACTTAGACATTATTCCCTTTTCAAAATGCATATTATTCAATAAACTGTTCACTTGCGGTTAGCCAACGGAAAGTCCGGATTTTCCTTAACCGTTCTCGACCGTTAGACCACGACGGCGCAAGGTAATGATGCGGCCAATCAGGCGAGAGGATTCGGGCCGGTGGCGGGCGCGGCGCGTACCCGGGTCCTCGTGGGGCTCGTAGCTCTTGCGGTCGGTGTTCTCCTTGTGCCAGTCCAGGATGCGGCCCACGAAGGGGGAGATGAGGGTGGCGCCGGCCTCGGCGCAGGCCACCGCCTGGGCGAAGGAGAACAGCAGGGTCATGTTGCAGTGGATCCCGTGCTTCTCCTCCAGCTCTCTGAGGGGGCACAGACGGACGCATCGGAGGTGAGGCGGGAAAACGGGCAGGGCCGCGAACGGCGACTAGCGAAACATTTTGACTTTGATACCAACACAAGCTTGTCGTAACAAAAAGTAAAGAAATAACTATTTAAAAATAGATACGACAAAATTCATTTTTTTTCTTTTTGCCCTTTATCTTTTTGCCAGTGTGATCTACTGCTGCCTTTATATCTAGCTAACTTTTCTTCCTCTGTGAGGACAGAGCTACACAGCCAGCTTTCTCCAACTCGCAGCTCCACAGAGACACACACACATACCCTCACACTCAAAGGCCACTAGGTGTCAATGTCAGGCGTGTTTTCTTAAATTCTTAAAAGGCACAGTATTTATTTTCCAATGGATAGCAACCATTTTGCGGCCACAAAAATCAACGTCAGGCGCGTTTTCATAAAGTACTCAATTCTGCAAAATGCTGATATAGTAGCTTAAATTTTGGTACAGCGGTACTTTAGTACTGGTATACTGTGTAACCCCAGCGGAGACTCACCGTCCGGCCTGGATGCCCTCCCAAGTGGAAGAGAGCTTGATGAGGATTCGGTCCTTGCTCACGCCGGCCTCGTCGTACAGGGAGATCAGCCTGCGGGCGCGGGACACCATCGCTTCCTTGTCGAACGACAGCCTGGGAAGATAAGGGGGAGGGGGGGACAAAAACAAAATTTTTATTCATTTATTTAAAAAAGAATAAAGAATAAAGAAAAAAGAAAGAGAGAGAGAACAGAAGGGGGTAGAGATTACAACAAGGACGGGTGAATTTACAGTTGGTGCCCATAAACCTCAACTGAATCTACAGGTGTGCCACATATCAGGTACGGACTGCACTGATGTTCAGGAAGGACGAAAGAAGCCTGAGGGAGACAAAGCCAGAGGCCCCAGGCACTCGCATCCCTGGATCCAGGACTGGAAAAATCCAGGTACACAAAGTAAAAGCCTTTCCCAGTATTTTGTTCCAATCTTGCCAATAAGCACAATTCTTCAGCCAGGAGGTAGAACTAATTGGTGAAATCAGCTGGCTGAGATCATGGGTGGAAGAAACACATGGCAGGACTTCTACTTTCTAACCCCTGGACGTTCCACCTCCGCCTGGACGCTGACGGGGTCCGGAACGAGGCTCGAAAGCGTGCCCGGGACGGTACCTGGCGTCAACTTCGGTGGAAACCCTCCCAGGGATTTTCTTCAAGATCTCCAGACCGAAGCTCACAAACAGCTTGTCCATGGTGTTCGTCACCTGCTCCTCTTCACTCCTAGAAGAACGAGACAAACCACACCAAAGCAGAGGGTCAGTGTCATGGAGTCCGGTGAACGCACCATTCAGTCAGAATGTCAATCAAGTCAAATGGGGGCTGAGCACAGTGAACCACTGCGATCCTCGGCGTGGGATACTCACCCGCCTTTGGAGATGCCGTACTTGATGGCCTGGTCCAGCAAATGCTGGTAGGCTGGCATCTTGGCCGCCGCTAGGATCAGGGAGGGGTTCGTGGTGGCATCCTGAGGCTTGTACTCCTCGATGGCTGCAGGATCGTGTGGGAAGAGAGAGAAATGTGTCAATGCTGGAACAAACGCTCCGATGCACTGGCCAAACACATCCGCATTCCTAGCCGGTATTTCTCCCTTCGCTACGGAAAGCTGTGAAAAAAAATCAATGGAAAGGAAAGAGATAGAACATTCATCCGATTAACATGCATGTGCACACAGCACACAAAATGCCTGTGCCTCAAGGCCTTCATTGACAGCCTCTCACGCTTCACTGAGAGCCCCTCTGATCCAGTCATGGGACATGACAAGACAGCAGCGCATGTCACAGCCTGTTCAAAATACTCTTACATATATATACATTTTTATATACACACTCACACACACACATCCCTTTAAAGTTATGCTGATCATCTGCATACTGTGCAAATAATCAAGCATCTGCTTTAAATGTACTTTGGCACATGTAACAAATACCAGGTTATAAATAATCTTTCGAACTAAATAACAGAAGAAAGTATTCCAATTTGTTTTAACTGCTTCTGGGGTGGTAGTGTGGGATAATGGTTAAAGAGCTTTGCTTGTGGGTTTGTTTTCGACATAGCTCAGGAGGTAAGATCGGTTGTTCGGCAGTCGGAGGGTTGCTGGTTCGATCCCCTGCCCTGGGCATGTTGAAGTGTCCCTGAGTAAGACACCTAACCCCTAATTGCTCTGGTGAATGCGAGGCATCAATTGTAAAACGCTTTGGATAAAAGCGCTATATAAATGCAGTCCATTTACCATTTACCATTTTCCAGGTGGGACACTGTCAGGTACCTTTGAGCACATCACTCAACCTGAAATGCTTCAGTAAATATCCAGCTGTTTAAATGGCTCGCATGCCAAAATGCAAGCTGTGCAAGGCAATGTGGGTAAAACAGTCCATGGTCTAATAACTGCCAGAATGTAAAACACAATGCTGCCAATCAACAGGTTTTTAAATGAATAACAATAGAATTGAAGTCAGGTCAGCAGGAACAATTCTATCACAGCTTGCATTTAAAGCTAAACGTTTCATTGAGGAAATGAGAAGGCAAAGAGGAAAAGAGAGAAAGTTCCTTGTCTGCAGCTCTCAAACAATCAGCGCTTGCAGCCGTCCACGTACTCAGGGCATTACTCAAGCTCCAAGTCTTACACATATAACCGTTACCCAATACCAGCTCAGTCAGACATTAGGAAACAGCCAGATAGTCAGGCCACAGACTGCTGAAGAGAGAAATGCAGAGGAAGTATCTGTTGGCAGCGACACCAGAGTCCAGCCCACTGTCAGCTGATCGGCCTTCTCCCCACCCAGGGCACATTGTGCCTCTGAGAAACAGCACACAATGGCTACTTGCAAATCGGGCCACGCTACCCACCCCCCAACCTCACTGTCTCCCTCCCTCTTCCCTTCATGCACAAAGTTCATGCTTCTGTCTCTCAATTGACTTTTTTGAGAACTAAATATTTATATTAATTTGAAAAATCCCACAAAGGAACATACTTTAACTAGTGCCAGTTCCTGCAAGCTTAAGGATCTGCTAACACGGATTAGCTTGAGATGGGAGGTGGGCCTTCAGTGGGCTGCCATTCAATCCTGGCCGTGTGCCAACAAGCATGCATGGACATGGTGTAGCTTCTCCCACTGTAGTTAGCATGATGCATGTGTCTGAGGGGGTTTTTAATGACCCACATAAAATGAAGTTAGTCCATGGACAAGGCCACAGAATGCCAGCCTCAGCAGAGATAGCATCAGGGGTAAAACAAGTCTACCTGTCCTCTTCAATCCTTGTTGCTTCACATACTGTATATTTATGAATGCCTGGCAGAGAACGGATTTCAGGTGCTTTGTTCACACAAGTGCCCTTATAGTCTAAGGGGGCAAGGGAGAAAAGTGAAAATAGTGGAAAGGAAAGCAGGAAGAGAAACTCACTTTGTATAATTACAGCCACGCTTACTTGCAGGGGTGGGTATGCCTCAACAATAAATCCAGTTATCAGTACAAAACTAATCGAGTGCAAGAAAATGAGAACATATTAAATATGGCTAGTGGGTCTGGATGAAAACCACTCTGAACCTGCAGCAATTTTCACAAGGATAACCTTAAGCGCTCTTTTACTGTTATTCTCCTCCAATATTCACGAGAAGAAACAATGTAGCGGTGTGCAATTCTCCCTGTTACAGAGTTGGGACAACAATTATTTGTTCAAAAGCCTTTCAATCACATGATACAACCTAACGTTATGTGCCATATTATGTGAAACCTTCGGCGAGTCTTACGAGTACACACCCCAAGAGTTCCCAATACGTGTTCTCATTTAGCCAGCTAATTTAACCAACTGACCAAGGCAGTAAGCAAACTAACAGTAAATTTACGAAAGAACAGAAAATAATGTACCCGGTATACACTCTTAAATAGGCAGTGTTACGTTCATTTCAGATACGACAGAGAATCTCCAATACGCGCGGATCTAGCATCGTCATGTTGACGTAACGAGTAACTAGTAAGAAATTCAGATATTAATGAAGGTAACGTTATCCACCAAAGTATTTCTGTCTTGTCATCCTGACTTGCTAACAGACTGAGGGCTGAGGAAACTGTTGGTCACGCCATACTACATATACAAGATTACACCATCTTCACACTTCGTAGTCTGGATCGAATCATTCAGCTGCGCACACACAGCTACAAATTGAGCACTGCAAAAACTGCACGTTGTTCCATTCTGATGACACACATGGTGTTTACTAGGTACGCTGCAGATCTGAACCGATTAATGTCGCTAATGTAATGTAGTTAAATTGTGCAGCTACACAGGAAGGTACGAATATACTTTTAAGCCATCAAAACCGCAAAAAGCCATGCCATATGAAGCAAACAACCCACCTAACATTAGCTAGCTGGTAACTTTATAGCATTAGTCTAATGCTGAGCGGTCAAAATGCGCTCTTTGGGGTTTGGCTGTCGACGTTTAGCAAGGCAAGCTACGTTGGTAACTTACTATCTAGAAGCTGTTCCAAGCTAGCTAGCTAATGCTAGCAATTAACGTTAGACAGGTAATTTTGCTATATATTAAACCCAATCGTAATCGTACAAGACAGCAAACTTGCCTGAATCTAGCCTTCAGGTACAACCCCCAAGCTGTGAAGTCTAAAGATACGGCAGCAAGAACCTCCAGTTAACAATCCGATTACCGGGGTCAGGGAACTCAGTAAACAATGTGACAGCTAGCTACTACGAATTGGTGCTACATTTGGTAGCTAATGTAACTTTCGCTACGAGTGCACAGCTATACTGGATGCATGCATTGCATAAAAATAAAAATAAAATTTTAAATTGGCTGACTGGCTTTACTAGTATATTAAAACAACCAAGAAGTACCGTTAGCGACATAGCCGATTCATTAGCTCGTAGCTTCCTAGCATAGATTTTATTTTTTTGTTCTTTACCGTTAAAATCCCCCGTGTCTGCCACAACCACTGTGTACTTTTTCAGCTGATCCAACGCCGACTCCATCTTTCGCCGTTTATCAGGGGAGACGGACACTGACATGACCACACAAAAACAGGGGGCCCTTTTATACCAAAGCGCGTGAATCGAGGAAGAATTTCGAAGCCACGAGAAAACGTGAACGCGGTCAGAAAGGACAGATGTGCGCTCGTATGGAGACTAAGAGAACTGCAAGCTGTTGCCATCTACCAATGAGAGACGGCTTCTTTTATTGTTTGCACATCTCCAGTTTCTCACCAGTCATGTCGCCTGTAGCATATTTTTTCTTACATCTTAAAAATATATAGTATGATGCTTTTTAAAGGCATTCCGGATCAAACGGTGTGATCTGACACGGGTATTAGCTATGTTAATCTGGAAGGGGTGGCTTCTGAAATTCTGATTACTTCAATGAGACGGATCTACGACTGTGGTGGGCGGGTCCATCTTCCAAATCACTGCCTCTTGTGTATGTTGGCAAAGCGAAATATGTTCACATAACATTTATGGAAACCATCCATAATCAGAACATATTTTTCCAGGTTAACAATCATAATCCATTTGACATCAATTTTCAATACAGAACGTAAATTTCAAGTACACTACATTTCCAAAAGTATGGACACCTGGACATCACACCGATATATACTTGTTGAACATCTCATTCCAAAGCCATGCGCATTAATGTGGATTTGCCCCCACCCTTGCTGCCAAAACAGCCTCCACTCTTCTGTCTTCTGCAGGGCTTTTCCAGTAGATTTTGGAACATGACTGGGGATTAGCTTCCATTCAGCCACAAGTGTATTACTGAGGTTGGGCACTGATATTGGCCTTAAGGTCTGACTAGCAGTCAACATTCCAATTCATCACAAAGTGATGGGGAAGAGGTCAGGGCTCTGCCCCGGTCAGTCAAGTACTTCCCCACAAAACTCAGCAAACCATTTTTTACGGACCTTGCTTTGTGCACGGGGGCATTGTCATGCTGAAACGGGAAAGGGCCTTCCCCAAACTGTTGCTACAAAGTTGGAAGAACACAATTCCCTAGAATAGTATTGTATGCTGTAGCATTAAAAATTTATCTCCACTGGAGCTAAAGGGGCTAGCACTTTACCGTTGGCACTATTCGGGCCAGTACAGTTGGTACTATGCATTTTGCCCAACCCAGATTTGTCCATCAGACTGCCAGATTGTGAAACGTGATTAATTAATCCAGAGAATGCCTTTCAACTGCTCCAGAGTCCAATGGTGGTGTGCTTTACACCACTCTAGCCAACGCTTGGTATTGCACATAGTGATCTTAGGCTTTTGTACAGCTGCTAGGTCATGGAAACCCATTTGATGAAGCTCTTGACAGTCCGTTCTTGTGCCGACGTTGTTTCGAGGTAGTTTGGAACTCTGTAGTAAGTGTTTCCAACAGAGGACAGGTGATTTTAACATGCTGCATTCTTCAGTACTCTGTGGTCCTGTTCTGTGAGCTTATGTGGCCTACCACTGAGTGTTGCTCCATCCTGTATGTTTACACTTCGCAATAACAGCGCATACAGTTGGGTAGGGCAGTTCTAGCAGGACAGAAATTTGACAAAATGACTTGCTGGAAAGGTGGCATGCTATGACAGTGCTACATTGGAAGTCACTGAACTCTTCAGTAGAACCCATTCTACTGCTACGTTTGTCAATAAATATTGCATGGCTGTATGTTTGATTTTATGCACCTGTTAACAATGGGTGTGGCTAAAATAGCAAAAACTACCAATTAGAAGGGGTGTCCACATACTTCTGCAAATGTAGTGTATGTCTAAAACGAGCCCTTAAAGTGTCTTCTATGTGTTTATTCCTTCTTTCCCTTCTTTTATATTCTCTGAGCAGGGGTGTAGCACAAAATTCTGGGCCCTATACATAAGCACTCTCCATGGGCCCCCTTCCTCTCTTGATCCATGTGTCTCATGCATCATTCCAGGCTTTTCGGGGGCCCTCCCCCCATTCGGGCCCTGGGTAGTCAGTTCCACTTTCCCCCCCACTACGACGCCCCCGCCTCTGAGTGTTAATACACGCATGGCTGAAAATTCAGCGCGGGATTGCGTGAATTACGCCTATATTTTATGAATCCTGTATGACTGCAATATAGCAGGAAAATCCCGCTGATACATTTAGGATGAAAAGCAGTTTTCCTTAATACCCTAACTGTACAATTGAAAATATAATTGTAAGTGCTGTTCTTTAGGCTGCATAGGCCATTTACAAGTAAATGAGTGCGTGCAAGTGTGTCGTCTGCTTTTGTGGAATGCCGCCAAACGGGAGGCAAAATTTTACGCTATTTAAACCAGGGGCCAGGACATCTCTCCTAGAGCGTTCCTGTGGAAGTAACAATTATTGGGCTTCTCAGCCAATGAACAGTGTTCTCAGCACAACTAATGAGCCATAAACCTGCACCTTCGAAGGACCGTGCTGTAATGTTTGAAGAAGAAGCTCCCTAAAACTCTGATGGAGGTTTGCCGTATGGAAAGTGAGGGACTATCATCCACACTGCATGTTATAGCGAGGTATTGTGAGAATATGAGGAATAATTTCATACATATTCTGCCACCACCCATCCCTCACTAAACCCCCTCCCAAACCTTTGAAATATCCCCAAAAATTTTACTCATAAGGGGGGAAATCCTCCTCAAACCAAAAATGAATTTTAAGCAATAACCTGTGTGTTACCTGTCTGTTTACATTTGTATCTAACAGTTGCCATTTTGTTATATTTTGTCAATCCCACGGTGGCAACATTGTAATGCGCTGTAAAGATGTAAAAATAAACACATTCAAATAAGGCACATCCAGGATCAACAGTCAACAATTTTATGGCTGGCTAGAAATTGCTAGAGCCAATCAGATTGCAGGAAACCAGTCTCACAAACTGTAACTTCTCTTTCCAGAAGCTCTTGAGGTAGAGCTTCCAGATTAAAGAATAAAAAGGAATATAATCATAACCTATAGCTTGAGAAGTGTTCACTATTGCTACTGGATTCATATATAACATCATAAAATCAGTAAACAAGCTTATGACCAACAGCCATACATCTTGTGAACTTTGAGTTACAAGGATCCAGGAAGATAGTTTGATCATAATCTGCAGTTAATAACTCTACCAGTAGCTGTTAGTTTTCTGGAATGTGTATCAGAGAGCCTGGGAAATAATGCCAAATAAACGGATAAGCAGCAGAAAAGTTTTATCATAACATCTCTAAATTGTACACTGAGAGAAATTCTGCCAGCACAATTTGTTGGCCAGTGAGTTTGAGTGAGGGTCTGCCACAATAAAAAAAACCATACATGAGCAAAGGATGGGAGACCTTGGATCAATTTAACAAATGACTTGACTGCTAAATGATCAGAATCTGTCAGACAGCTAAGGGTTATACCAAGTCAAAAAAAACAAACAATACTGGAGTAGTAAAAGGCTTAAACATACAAAAAAAATCTTTTGGAAATTTAAAATATGGTTGAAAAATTGAGTTCTTTAAATAAATGTGACGCATGTCTTTGAGCTTGCTAATGTTCCTGTTCCGCAAGCTTTCCCCAGAAAGAAATAGGACTGGTTTTACGGAATGCATACGTGCACGGAGCAAGAGCACCTGAACCTAAGTAGACCAAGAACCCAGTGAGGGACAGGACGTATTTTATTTCCGGATGGCTTCAGTTATGCCTCTTTCAGAAAAAGACCTTCACTGCCCTGTGTGCTGTGAGGTGTTCGTTTTCCCTGTCACTCTAGAGTGCAGGCACACCATTTGCAAAATTTGTGTGCAGAAACACTGGGAATGGAAGGGATCTCGCGAGTGTCCTGTGTGTCAGAGAAGGTCTTCCACGGACAGACCTCCTATCAACCTAGCTCTAAAGATAGCCTCTGATTCCTTGATGGGTCTGAAGCTGCAGAACGCTAAGATGGATTCCGAGGCCTGGTGCAACCTTCATAATGAGCAGCTGAAGGTCTTCTGCCTGTTTGAGGAGAAACCAATCTGCACTGTTTGTCAGGTGTCAAAGGAACACAGGCTCCATTTGTGCTGTCCGGTGGAAGAAGCTGCTTTGGATCGAAAGGTGGGAAAGTTCATCTTGTGTTTTAAAGCGTCTGTAAAGTGAAGTGGTTGGATGTTTCATTTTTTTAGGGGAGGCTTATTTTAGGGCTGCATAGAAATAAACTGAGCACAAATTATCAGTTTGATTTGTTCAGTTCAAATGAATAGACCGTAAAGCAAGTCATTTACCCGAGTGTTCAGACAAAAAAAAAAATGCTTGAACCATATTTCCAGTATACAGATTATTGTGTTCACTGTATCAGTTGGGCTAAGTTATGTAACAAATGGTTTCAATTGCATATTATAAATATAAAATACTTTTTTTATTAACACAGAGTTAAATATCAAGTGCCACAAGTAAGACATGCTATTTGTTTTGTGATGGATAGTCTCCCATCATCACAGCAACCCAGTGAGCAGAAGCCAGAATCTAGATGTCTAGGGGGTGGAAATCTAGGTTGAAAGATGTTTTGACCTAAACAAACTGGGTTAACGGAGGCATCATGGCATCATGCCATCCAGACGTTCATGACATCTGGAAGTTAGATGAAAACCTGGCTACATTTGGTTGATAAGTGAGTTTGTAAAACATGGAGATGAATTGGAGCTAACTGAACTAACCTAGTCCGTTTATGTCAAAACATCCCTCAACATAGATTTCCACCCCTCTAGACGTCTAGATTCCATCTGGATTTGGGCTTGTGCTCGCTGGGAAGCTGTCATAGCAAGGGATTCCTCCTACTGTACTTCTCAAACTTTTTGCAAGTCTCTCATACCACAATTTAAAATAATCTGAACATATAAATTCCCAAAAGCTCAGCCTATGTTTGATTACAGAAAAGCTGCAAATTCTCCAACAGTGTATCTTAACAGTTAAGTAAGTTAAGTAACAGGTATCTTGTGTACTGTATTTCTTGTACTTCTTGTCTTCTTATATTGCTTCATGGTTCAGGTCTTTATTGAAAATGAGAAGTGATCTCAGTTACATTATCTTGTTAGATAAGAGCTAAATATAAAAATAATTAACAGTGTAATCAATTTCCTATTTAATTGTAGATGAGAAATGTGTATATCACTATTTCATGTTCCATATTTACTTTGAATCATATCACATTGAACTTTGAACGGAAGTGTGATATGCTGTGGAATGAAGAGTTACTGGATATGGCGTTTACAGTGTTTTCCCATTCCTTCCTCATAGTGACTAACAGTCACCAGATTTTTGGAGTTTGCGTAGACGGCATTAGCATGAGGACAATGCTTTTGTTTTTGTTTTACTTCATAACATTTAGATTGACCTTTGGCCAGGAAACATAAATGAAATTCCTTGAGACAATATTGTCTTTCAAAATACTGGTACCTTTTTATGTGTTATATCATGTAGAAATCTCTGCCATTTTATTTACCTAAATCTTGGGGAGTCATTACTGGGAAAGGAATATTGCCATACAAGTGTATTAGCATTTTAAAATTGTATATTCTACCAGTATGCAAGCCCCTGTAACTGTCACATGATAACTTCAGCAATGGATGTGGGTAAAAGCTGTGCACAAAGGCCATAGTCTTTATTTGTGATTAAACTATAACCATAATATTCTGAAGACAAGACTTATTGATTCCCCAAATAAATTTTATTTTTCAGCGTGAGATTTCAACACAACTGAACTCATTCCAAAAACAACTGAAAGCATTTAACGCAATTAAAGGAGACTGGACAGAAACAGAAAACTACATAAAGGTATTCATCTACAGTTTCCTGACAATTTTCATTAAAATACGTTAAAACTCCAGAACATAGCTTTGTTAATGTTGAAGCTGTAATGTAATGAATTGGCCCTCGACAATGAATGTAATAGATGTATATATACCTATGATATGCATGCCTTTTGATCCTAATACTGTGTCCCAGGTCCAGGCTGACAAAACTGACAGACAAATAAGGACAGAATTTGAAAAGTTACATAAGTTTCTCTGGGAGGAAGAGACAGCCAGGTTGGCAGCCCTGCGAGAGGAAGAAAAAAAGAAAACCCAAACTGTGAAGGAAAAGCTTGAGGGTATTACAAACACTATTGCTGTTCTATCAGACACTATCAGCAATTTACAGAAGGCTATAGAAGCTGACGATGTGTCCTTCCTACAGGTAAATACTATGAATCGTTTCTGTATTCATTTTGACTTTATTATGAATTCTTATGAATCATCTAAATTTCACAATGCTGGTTCCACACAAGAACACATTTTTATCTCTACATTAGTGCAACTCCCCAGTGTAGACATATTGGTATAAGTTATCATACAAACTTCTTTTTGTCTTTTGCAGGACTTCAAGCAGACAAAGAGCAGGTAGGTAAATTTAGCATAAACCCCAACTATGTTATGTTGTACTGAATTCCAATCCACTGCAATGGTGATTCATTAATATTACAGAGCGATATCTAGAACACCAGAGGTCGAGAGAATTTCAGGAGCTCTGATAGATGTCTCTAAACACCTGGGCTCATTGAAATTCCATGTCTGGAAGAAGATGTTAGAAATCATCAATTACAGTAAGTACTCACCAATGTATTGTATATAATAATAAAGGTCCTTGCATTATTCACAAACATGCTAATATCAATATTCTTAACAGGTGATGCCTTTATCAGTTAAGAGAAACTAATAATTGTATTTCAGTAAATGCTTTAATGCACAGGTGTCAAACACCTGTTCTGGAGGGCCACAGTATCTGCTAGTTTTCGGTGTGTTTCAGGAAAAGTGATACATTTAAGTCATTTTGAGTGATTGGCTGAAACTTCACACACCTTGTTCTCAAGGCCTTAATTGGCTGCTGATTGGAAGGAAACAACAAATACCTTCAGACACTGCAGCTCTCCAGGACTGGAGCCTGACACCCCTGTCTTAATATGTATAATTACCCTTTTATTTCACAATCCAGTTGATATCTGGTGTAATCAGTTTATGTGTAGATTATTTTTTCATGAGCAAATTTTAAATTTAAAGCTTGCCCCTACCCTCATTGAGTATTTATTGCTTGGAATAGCTAATTTTTCTACATGGATGTTCTGGTATAGAACCTGTGTAAACCTGTGCATGGCTGCTAACGTAGGTTTACGTTCGAAGGAGCTTTGCAAAAAGGATTTTTTTAAGAACGTATTTGTCCTGTTTTAGCTCACATCACTATGGACCCCAACACGGCACATCCAAATTTGAGCTTCACTCTGGAGCTCAGTAGCGTGAGGTACAGCAGCAAGCACGAGGTGCCCGACAACCCCGAGCGCTGCACCAGCCGCATGGCAGTCATGGGGGCCGAGGGCTTCACCTCCGGCAGATACACCTGGGATGTGGAGGTGGGGGACAACAGGGACTGGTGCATCGGGGTGGCCCAAGAGTCCATCCTTAGGAAGAAGACCATCTTCCTAAAGCCGGGGGAGGGTTTCTGGACCATCAGCCTCTGCAACGGAGACACATACTGGGCCCAGACCTCCCCCCGGACCCGGCTCTCCTTGAAGACCAAGCCTCAGAGGATCACCGTGGACCTGGACTACGACAAGGGGAAGGTCGCCTTTATCGACTCCATCAGCACGATGCCCATTTACACGTTCAAGCACAAGTTCAATGAAAAACTCTTCCCGTACTTTTCACCTGGAATTAATGTGGAGGGGAAAAACCAGAGCCCAATTAAAGTCTGTCCTTTGACAGTGTCTGTAATGACTAAATAAATCAGAGCAGGTAGTATTATGAGTAGTACCAATAGTAGTGGTAAAAGTAGCAACAGGATGGTTACAACTAATTCTCTCATTCAGAGACTTCTAAAACATTTTCTACATATTTTTCTGCATATTTGTTTTTCATATTCACAACATATTTACATATTAAGTTTTTTTCAGGAAAAGTCTAATCTAAGTGTATTTGAGTATGGGTATATTCTCCAAAATCCAAAAGCCAGTGGTTCCCAACCATGTCCTGGGGACCGCCCGTGTATGCTAGTTTTTGTTCCAACTAGAGTTGCAATCCCACTAGACATGAAAAGCACCTAATTAAAAAAAAAAAATTGCTTGTTAAAATTCTGGAATTGGAACTGTGGTTGGAACGAAAACCAGGTGGTCCCCAGGATCGAGGTTGAGAACCACTGCCCTTAAGCCTTAGTGCTGCCCAAAGATATCAACAAAGACAAAAGGCTAGCAGTCATCCCACACAAGGATGACCAAACTGTACTGGGCCAAAAATGGTACAGGAAATAACAAGAAAACACGATAATGCAAGCCAATGGAGAATAGTGTCTACAAATTGTAGTGAGAACAATGATATTCAGAGCTAGCTCAAAAGCTAGCATGCTAGTTAGTCTTTTTGAGGAAGTGTAAGATGATTACATTTTTTTAAATAAATGAAGGACAGTGTAGAATGATGGTAGTGTTATAGGTAGTGACATATAAAATGATTTTTAACAAAACTGGCATATTTACATCTTCATAAGTATGTTTTCTTCACCACTAATCTCTTCATTACTAATCAGTTATTCCAAAAATATCACTTGATTACGTTGTGAAAAAATAGCTTGCTGGTGACAATGGGGGGAAAAAACCCTAAGATTTCTAGTACTTCCTTCGCATAATCTTGTAGTTCTGAAGGACAGAAAATCCACTTAGCAAGCACTCTCTGACCCAGTCAGCCTGACAGGGCAGTCCCTTAGTGCTTGCTGTAACACAGATGAGCCAGAGGGGGCAGCACAGTCAATATTGAGTCAATAGAGTGCAGAAGGCCAGATGGTTGGCTCCCAGTGTAAAGAACGTTTTATATGCAAACTGAGGATGCCTTCTGTTAAGAACTAGGTGAAGCCATTTTGGAATTTAGTTTGGTTTGGCACAGTACGTATGTCAAGTGACATAGCAGGGAAGTTCACATTTTTAAAAAAGTACTCAAGACCCAGAAAGGTTGGTCAATGGAGAGTATGGAGGTATTTTCAGATTAAATTGCTTTAAAGACAGAACAGGACCAGTTTTGTTTGTTATTTTTTGGAAAGGATGTTTGTTTTGTCTTGGGGCTCCAGGCAGTTTCTGTCCTTGTGGAAATGCTGTGGTACCAGGCTTTTCTGTAAGTCACCCTTATTTTGTGAGTATGTTAAGGTAGGGTTTTGTGGTTTTTGCATAAATGTATATTTTGGACTGTACAGTAAGTATCTGGGAAGGAGCAATTTATTTCACTTAAGAAAATCTCAATTTCTGCACATGTACCTTCATGAGGATGTGATATAATGACTTCAGAAACAAATTGTGTCGAGGATATTCATATCTAGCCCATCTAGGGGTGGGAGTTTAAAATCAGTTTAAGCATTCCGCTACAATGCATCAGATGATTGCTTATTCAATGTATCAATCTGTTTGTGTCTGTTACTGTTTAAATAAACCATTATGCATGACATAGATTTCATATCCACTCACGCTTTCGGATGTTCGAGATCATGTAGGAATCCAAATGTTTTATCTATTGCAATATACGGTGCAGTCCTTAAGTATTTGGACTGTGATGCTTTTTTTGCCTCTGTATTCCAGCACATTGGATTTGAAATAGAACAATGAATATGAGGTTAAAGTGCTTGCTGCCTGTCAGCTTAAATTTTTGGGTACTTACATTCATGTCAGGTGAATCGTGTAGGAATTAATGCTCTTTTTATCAATGATCCCCCCATTTTCAGGGACCAAAAGTAATTGGAAAATTGGCTGCTCAGCTGTTTCATGGTCAGCTGTGTTGTTGTATCATTAGTTCATATGCAAGAAAGCTAAAGGTCTAAAGTTGACTCTAGGCATGGAATTTGCATTTGTAGCTATTGTCTCTCAACACGAGGACCAAAGAAGTGCCAAGGCCAGTAAAGCAGGCCATAATGACATGTAAAAATCAGAATAAATTGGTGAGAGACAGCCAAAGCATTGAGTGTGTCAAAATAAACTGTTTGTTACACTGTTATGAAGCAAGAATGCACTGGTGAGCTCAGCAATATCAAACAACCTGGTAGAAACGGAAGACCACTGTTCTGGATGACCAAGGAATACTTTTGATTGCCAAGAAAAACCCCTTTTCAAGTGTTGAACAGATCAGGAACACTCCCCAGGATGTAGGCATAAATGTGTTAAAGACTAAATAAAGGGAAGACTACACGAGTATATTCTCAGGAAGTTCACTGCAAGACGCAAAGGCTGACCTCTGGTAAGCCTCAAGAACAGAATGGCCAGGTTAGAGCTAGAGAGCATTTAAAAAAAGTTTAGAGTTCTGGAATAAACACTTATGGACAGATGAGATGTATTAACCTGTACCAATGTGATGAAAAAAGAAAAGTGTGGAGAAAGAAAGGACTTGCTCATGACCTAAAGCACATCTTTGAAACATGGTGGAGGTAGTGTTATGGCTGGGCCATGTATGGTTGCCACTGGAATTGGTTCACTTGTCTTAATTGATGATGTGCAGCAGGATGAATTCCAAAGTGTACAGAAACATCTTACTCAGATATCCAAATGCCTTCAAACTCATTGGACTACGCTTCACCTTGCAGCAAGACAATGACCCAAATGCACTGCTAAAGCAACTAAGTAGATTTTCAGAGCCAAAAAGTAGAATTCATTTGACTGGCCAAGTAAATCACCCGACCTGAAACCAATTGAACATGTGTTTCATCTTCTGAAGACAAGACTAAAGGCAAAAATCCCCCAAAACAAACAGGAACTGAAGATAGTTGCAGTACATCAGGCAGTCATTGAATGCAACAGCTTTTCAACCAAGTACCAAATATGATGACTTTATTTAAAATCATGTTTATTTATCCAGTGAAGGGACTATGTATAAAATGAACTGACTTTTTATACTATGCATAAAAAAAGATGTAATTCCTACATGGATCATTGGATATGGATGTAAATACCTGTAAAGCTGACAGTTTGCTCTTTAACCTCATATTCAATGTTTCATTTCAAATTCATATGTACAGGGTACAGAGTACTGAGTCAAAATAACAAAAAATGTGTCAGTGTCCAAATGCTTACAGACTGCACTGTATTTTTTTCTTTAGAAAACAAACTTCCCTATAATTACGAAAGTATGATATCGCTTCTCTGTAATTACCAGTAAAAGAGGATTTAACTCTTATTTTATGCAACTGTTTGTGAAACTGCTTCACAGTTGAATCAAGCACAATACAGACGACATTTAAAACACTCCTGCTCATTTTGATATCTATTTGTTCAAGATTCTCAAGCCCTAAGTGCAGAAATATTACATTAGCTTACATTAGATTTAATAATTCCACAATGGAAGGTGGCTGACGCTGTGTGGTGTTCACAAATCACCACAATCCAAAGATATACATATAAAATAATTATTTACTTTGACAAACAAGCTAAAATGAATGCCATACATAACAACTACATACTTAATGTACAGCGGACATGAAACATCAGGGTAATAATACTAGGAAGCATATACAAATGTTGTAAAGTTCTACTTTCTCAAAACCTTGTTGACAACAGTGTTACCAAATCTCAGAGTAGCACAGGGAAAGCCAGGAAATGAAAGTAAGGTAAAGATTATTTCAGAGCAGGAAAAAGGTCAAAATGTATCAAGCTTCTCTCAAGGTAAGGATTTTACTCCTGACATACCACTGAAAGAGATTCCAAGGTCAGCAAAATTTACATAAATGGTTAAAGTAATTTTATTATTCATATAATGTGTATGTCAATTTAAAATAAAAACTTAAAAAGTTAATAAATACAAATTATATTTTGAAAATTATATAAAACTAAACTTGTTAATGGACGTTTTGCATGCCTTCCTGACTGAAATCATACACAATCAATACATTCTTTTGTGTGTTAAAAATAGCCTATATGGACAGTTTTGGCTGCTGCCATCCTTAGTGTTCATATACTGATAAGTGAAACTGTTTTTTTTTAAATTCAGTGATCATTAGCAATTATATCATCAATTGGCCATATAATAACCAATTCATATTGGTTATATCATTAGTTCACTGGAAACACATGGCTATACACAGACTTTTCACAATGCAATACAATAAGCCTATAAAATTATTCAAGAAAACTAAAATAAAATACAGAAAAACTTTCTCCTGAAGAAAAGAAACATGAAGCCCATTTGTATTCTAATGAACTCAGAGTTATCTTACCTGCACTGAAACTTTCAACAGAGCCCTGTATAAGAGAATGGCCCTTCAATCAAAAGCAATGCTTTCAGGAAGAATAATTAGACAGAGGTTGGGTACACAGTATATCCTGTATATCTACCCATCGGACACAGACAAACAATTCCTTATATGCTGTAAGTATTACAAATGTAAATGAATTCTGTTCCAGTTGTGGTATTATAATACTAGTAAAAGAAAGGGGTTGCTATACACTGTACAGAATTTTTTTATTTTCTTTTTTTGATATTTTATCTTAAAATTTCCACACAATAGTGACATTTTAATGTTACTACTAGCATTACTGGAAATACAGGGATTCCTCACCTCACCATTCCTTCATCAGACAGGCTCATTCAGCCGCAAAAACAATTAAGTAATTACTGTCAGTAAACAAACAGCAGTTTTCTTTTTAATAGTTTTATATGCAATTGCATATGAAACCATAAGGTGGCGCTCCTATCCTGTTTATCTATTTGGAGCTATGTGGCCTCACTAACCACAAGACATCTGAAACCATCGTAATTCACACTAAACTCACCCAACTGGCAGGTGCTGGTAGAGGGCGTGGGGAGAGTGGGGAAAGAGTCACAGTTCTCAACATGACCCATCGATTTTGAAACTGTAACTTAAGCACGAAAAAAAAAAAAAAAACGCAACGGAAAGCACAGTGATAGAGATCAGAATTGTCAACAAGGATATCACCTACAGACACTTTCTGTCAATACTGTCAATAACCTTAAGTAAATGAATTAAAATAACTCTTTTATTAGCATAAAACAAATACACAAAAATAATTAGGCCCATAGGCCTAGACTTTTAACAAAAAGAAAGGCCTGCTACTGTGTTGTACCCTCTTTAGGCCTCCTCCTTGGCATTCAGAGAATGAAAAATAAACATGTTCACCGTGTCACGTTTTAGGGAATACAGAACTGGGGTGATATATTTATTATCTATTTCCTAAAGATATGTTCAAATATATTTCCTCACATATGTTTCCAATAAGACTGACTCCACAATCTAAACAAGCTGATTTAAGAATTTGAGTGTTTTGAATATTGTAGGACAAATCAAATTTACTTTACTGAATATGCATGGTCCCTTTCAAACAGACATTAGTTGTCTTTGTATCACCATGAAGAAGATTTAAAAAAGAAAAATCATTGCCTCATGCTGAGAACTGTCAATCTTTCCCCACACTGCCTGTACCCTCTACCAGCACCTGGCAGTTGGGTGAGTTCAATGTGTAGGCTTCAACTCGTGTTCAGTAGGGGAAAAGTGCATGCAGCAGAGAGTGCACATTACAAAACGCAGAAGACAGACGGCATTACAGCTGTTTCTTGCCCTAAAATGGACATAACTGCTATTTAAAAAAAAATAAATAGCAGTTTTGTCCAATTAAACTGAAAATGTGTACAAACGTTTCTAAAATCACCGTCACAATGACAGAAATTTCAACTGCGTGGAGATTTTTATTATTGTTGGTGTGATGGTGACTGCTTAAATCTCTGAACACATTGCATTGGTCAGTCCGGACTATTTCTGACCAGACTATTTCTGAGTAGAACTTAAGAAGTGTTTTTGATCATGATCCTTTTTTTGAATTAGATTTTGTCACTTCAGGGCAAGGTTTCTACCACAATCAAAAACAGTAACTTCCAGCATATTCTGTTTCCAAGTTCCAACTTTTGTGTCACAAATATTCAATTTATCAGTTACAAAGGGAGACTTTTTCACACGGACTGTACTGAAAGCAACACAAAATGTGTTCTTAATCTAAGCATGGTGTTAAAAAGTGACATGTTATGTAATGTTTTTAACACATCTGTTTTGTAAGTGTAATGACTGAAAATTATATTTCAAGTGGTAAATTTAAAAAGGTTATGCTCATTAACATAACCTGAAAAGGTCTTCAGTCTCTTACAGGTGTGGTTTATTGAACTACTACTTACTTATGTAATACAACCATGATTCTCTGTCTTTCAGGTCATTTAAAGCTCTTTTTCAGCCTAACTGTCAACCTCCCTCCTCAGATTCCTGGCCTCGCTCCAGTCTTTCAAACAAGAGCTGAAAACCCATCTGTTTAGACTTGCCTACACCCAGCCCCAGTTTTCCCGCCTTATACTTTAACCCGTTGTATCCCAACCTTTGTGTCCTTCTGAGCCAACTGTATGTATGTAACTATTTCTAAGTGTACTATCCCTTTTGCCCCTACGTGTACTTATAAATTAACTAAGATTTTCTGTATTTTGTACTTTATCCTGTTTTACTGTATTGTACTGTGCCCTGGCTTCTTAAAGGGTGCATTCCAAATAAAATTGATAATAATAATAAAATAATAATAATAATAATAGTAATAATAATATAGCCTGCTTTGCATTATAATAGCCATGTGTAGCCATTATTTGATTTTAAATGAACACGTACCCACCATTGGAAAGCATTAGGAAAGTTCTACAAAATCAAAGCAAGATTTCTTACACTTGGTTTCTTTATTTATGGACAGTCAGTCTAGGATTATAAATCATCATTAGGATGCATCAAAATGAAGCCATTATTTTGAATGATTGAGAATAAAACAACTGAGAAACATTTATGAAAAGGCAGAACATTTGGCCATGTGAAGTGCAGCTAAATTGCTCAGACTTAATTCCACTGATTTGCCTAATAGCCAATATAAAAACGCACACACACGCACACACACACACATGTAAACACACCCACACACATTCTGTAATTCACAGTTTTAAGTGTACTACCACTCGTTTGATCAGACTTAGCGATTTAACAGTGTTAATTCCCTTGCCCTAAGCGTGTTATAGCCATCATAGTTTTAGTTGTGCTGTGCCTGGTTGGAACGGACGCAGGTGTAGCGTAGCCGTAGCGCAGGCAGCGCAGGTAGCGGAGGTAGCACAGCGAGGCTGCGGTACGGAACCGCCGGTCCTCACAGCTCGCTGCGCTCCTTCTCCTGCTGCAGGGCTCGCGCTTTCTCCGGCACCGTCTGGGTCATGAAGGCGAAGTGCTTGTCCTTCAGCCGCCGACCCACGGTCTGCTTCAGCCCCAGGCCCAGGTACTCCTCCTTCTCCCCGTACCGCGGCCACTCCACCAGACCCTCTCCGTTGGGAGACCTGCAGGACATGCGGGAGAGGCACGCGGGGTGACAGAGTCGAGGGGGTGGGGGGGGGCGGGGGGCAGGCAAGGAGACTCAAGGTGACTTATCAAAATTCTCCGGTGCGTTCGTCAATAGGTAGCAGTCAGCGCATATCGCCGATTCGCCAGCGAAGGACGTACACCGACACGCTTGAACCCAAAACGCCAAACAAACTGACTGCGGCTCTTTTATGAATGTAGTAACTGAATTTTGTTGATGTTCTCTGACCAGTTTTATTTATTATTAATTATTTTAATTCATATTAAAACATAATTCATACTTTAAGAACTATCGCTACATTCAGTGATATTGTATGCTAATATTGACACCATATTGATTATATATATATAATTTATTTATTATAAATTTCAATGCTAATATTGCAATATTTCGCTTTAAATGTGTTGATCAGTCTTTTCATTGAATTGATAGTTCCCCCTTAAAAACTGATATTATGCTCAACTGTACTTTGTATTGGGGTACTAGCTTAGTCTGTACTGACTGCACACTGGACCACAGACGAAGGTGTGGGATGAAATGCAGTGATGGATAATGGGCTACAGTGCTGCATATTGTACTGAACCCCCTTAAACCGAACCAGCGAGTAAAGTAACAGTTTACCTAACTGGTGTTTACTGGTGCACAGTGCAGCCTGTTTAAACTCAAAGTGTCTACAGTAGCAACTGTACCGTTACTTGCAGGAAACGGTCAGACAAGACATCAATGAATGCCTTACTATGGGACATGAATGCAACGAAAGTGCAGCAAGTTGTTTTGAAATGTTACCCCTAGCAGGCCTTACCCTGTCCGAGCAAAGTTGCCCCAGTACTCCATCACAGTGAGGGCCAGCTTCTCCTCTTCCTTTGTGCATATATCTGTGAGAGAGGACAGCCATTGAGAGAGCCGATACAGACCTTCTAACAAGCAGGGAAGCTCCCACTCAAAACACTAATTATTGAATTATTCTATGGTACTCATACGTTCCATAGAAGGGAAAGATTCTGACCTCCGTTCCTAATGAACTTGATGTGCCCGTCCCAGAAGCAGCCACCAAAGACAAAGTGGATCTCGTCTCCGTGGTCAGCCTTGGCGAAGCTGGCACGTTTGCTCTGGATGAAACTGGGAGCCTGCTGGAACTCATAGAGGTAGACGGGTGCACCTGCATCTGGGGGGGAGGGGAGGGGAGGTGGATGGGGGATCACAATTGGGGATTTTCATTCATTTGTTGGGCACTTTTTCTTTAGCCCCCATTTTGTTTTGGCATAGACTGCACAATGACAGAGTCATATTTTCCCCAATGCAATCTGCTAGCAAAGCCACCGTAACAACCGTGCAGCAGGATTATGCAACTGCCCAAGAAACTAGCAGGTGGCCAATCAACCAGAAGAGAAGCTGATGAGTGAGGCGGAGAATGCCCCGCCAATAGAAACCCTCCCTCTCTCCCTGTGTGAGACTGTGACCAATTAAGTACACCCCGCGTACTTCCGGGTACAGCCAGCATGGGAGTGATGAGGCTTCCTTCCAGATTACCGGATGGATCATTAGCAGCCTCACTAAAAGTCTGGAATATTCCGTTGAGTGTGGAGTTCAGCAGGGTTTCCATTATATTTTCCTATATGAGTGGTACCCACCGTGATTTTTGATCAATTTATTGTAATTGATATGACACATTGTGCTCAGATTCCTTTCTTTTATGTTGTTAGGTGTTTCCAATCATTTCGTTCATGAGACTCAGAGCATAGTATTCAAAACAAATGAACCCACAAGAAAACAGCCGACAGTCTCACAGTTCTACTGTATATACATTTTGTTTTACCATAAATGGTCAAGTATTAGTGAAAAGGAAAAGATAAGCGTACATTTAATAAGGAAGACCTGTAACATATTCATTATGAAGCTGTTATTAAGTTACCATTTGTGCAGTTAATATGTGCTGAATACGGATATTGGGTGCACTAAGATACTCACTATGAAACCATTTTCTCTGTGGCCTTCAGGTCTTTAGACAGTGTTTAGAACAGCATCATAACGACCTCTGACCTATGACCCCGAGATCGTTACCTCTGTGAAACTTAGCAGTCTGGATGGCAGGAATGTTAAAAAACAGGTCCCCCATTAACTCCAAGCACCCGTCCCGATTCGCAATCCGATCTCCCGTGGTGCCGAGGTACTCGTCCAAAATCAGTTCATTTAGCCTTGGATCTGGGACCTGGAATAGATTCTGCACTGAGCTTTTTGTATGCACTGATCTGCACTGAAATCACTGGTGCTTTTTTATCTAGTGAGATAAATATGACAAACTTTGAAAATAAGTGCACAAAACATGATGTGATTACTAGTACCAGGTTTACAAGAATCACCCAATGGAGTTATTTAATTATTGTTGTTGGACTGGAGAATTCATGATGATTTTCAAAAAATTGTTACAGATCTATCACTAAACTATCATCCACCCATAAAAGAGAGAAGGTTTCACTGATGCTATCCATATACATTAGTCTATTGACAGTTGAATCTCTTTGTCTATGTACTAACTTATCTCAAGAATGATATGCTGAGGCATAAATTACCCGTCTATATATGTCAAGTAATACATTTAATCAGACTGAATCACATCTTCTGCAAACTTGACCCTTGACTGACCCTTCATTTCTCACCTTGGGGTTTAAACGTGACAAAATGGGTGCGACCTGCTCCCGGTCCAAACCGTCCACCCAGCCTGGTGGAGCAAGGAGCTGTTGGGAAAATATGTTTGTTCAGTTTAAAGCCAGAAATGAAATCCCTGCAGCTTCATTCCAGTCTCTCAGACAAAAATGCAAGTGTATAACTTCACCCAAGTGTACAACTAACTAACGTTAACCTCACCCAAGTGTAAAACTAATGATAACCTCACCCAAGTGTAAATCTAATGATAACTTCAACCAAGTGTAAAACTAATGATAACTTCAACCAAGTGTAAAACTAACGATAACTTCAGCCAAGTGTAGAACTAATGATAACTTCACCAACGTGTACAATTAACGATAACCTCACACAAGTGTAAAATTAATACTAACTTCACCAAAGTGTACAACTAAAGATAACCTCATCCAAGTGTAAAACGAACAATAAATTCAGCTCCCAAGTGTAAAACTAATGATAACTTCAGCCAAACACTGTGACACTTTAACAAAAACAGTAACACTGTCCTTAACATAATGAACAATGCTGCCCTTTCCCAAGATGACAGAATGAGTCGGAAGAAATAAAGTATTTCACAAACTAAACAGTTTAAACATAGATGTGCAAAGTTTTTTCAGGTGGGACTTTTTATCGAATGACAAATAATATAATGTTTTGTCCTTGCTCAGCTTGAATTTTAGCTGCTGTTTCACATATACAGTAAAGCAAAGAAAACACGATTCAGTCACAGCGTGCATGCAGTCTTATTCTTTCAAACTCCATGCTTTGTTCTCCCGAAACAAGAGAATGCAAGTTGCACGTGCTATAACACACACTTTCCTTTCACTGTTCAAGTCTTGTACCTGTTAGATTCTCTCATATTTCATGCAGCTAAAAAACATATTGCTAAGAAGATACTTTGTGCATGAAGAAATCTGAAAATAGTTTCTTGCCTTTGGAATGTTCTTGTTTCACAATCCAAAATATTGGTCATTTTAGAACATTTAGGAATAAAAGAAAGATGCTTTACTGAAGCCATTGAGACTTCTAAATAATCAAATCATTTTTTAAGCCAATTCACTTTAAATACAGCATGCCTGAAATATATAATAACCTGCCTAGTTAGAACTTCCCTACCTTACAATTCCCAATTTAACCCCTGTACAACTAACAAGTAAACTTGTGCAAGTAAAATATTCACCCATGCTATAAACTAACACCAACCTCTTTAAAATGTACAACCATATACATTGGTAAGTCTTGGAAGATTTCAGTTGGATTTCAAACCCGCGGCAAACTTACATGGGCCAGCAACCAACCACATTCCAGGTTTGTCACGCCCGTCATAAATGGGACCGTGTTGACTTCATGGTTCTGAAATATTTCGTCCCTTGGCTTTGTGAGGAACAATCCATCCATTACGACCCCCAAATGAAACAGTTGTACCTTTAAAAGGGAAAAAGAAGTGTGAAAATAACATTATCACTTTTCTTTAGACAAAATATCAGGTGGTCTGTTGATTTTTTTTTTTTTTTTTACATCAGCATCCATGTTTAACCGCTGGTCTTTATATCAAGCCTGAAAGACATTCAATTCAAAAGAGGACGATGTCATTGTGTTATGGAGACACAAAACAGGAAATTCACTTCTCTTTCTGATTTCCCATAATCATTCATCATTCTGCAGAGGGTGGACTGACCTTGTGAGTTATCTGTCAGCAGAAACTCAGCATGTCTCACCTTTTCAAAGCTATTTATAATATCCTCTTCAGGCAGCTGCTTCATGCACTCCGCAATTGCCTTGGTGCTGGTGATGTCACAGCCGAACGCATCAGCCACATGCTACGAGAGAGATTCGGAGATCGATAAATTGTCTAGAAGTGTTCAAGGGACTATAGGCAATTCTCGTTCCAATAATAAGAAGCCGGAGCGCTTTCTGTCCACACAGCAAATGCGAATGAGGCTGATTCCTATACAAATGGATGTCCGTTACTCTCACTATCATTTTCCTCAAATACCTGCGCAATAGGCAGAGGGTCGGTATGGATGAGCGCGTCCATCATCGCGGTTCCACTCTCTGCAATTGCACGATGAAAGAGTCCCGAGGACAGAGGAGAGAGAAGCTGCACAATACATAAAACAATACAGAGAGAGAAAGAGAGAGAGATACTGTAAAGTCTCTCAGGAGCCATGGTGACACAATAAATGAAAGTCCAATAAGAATAAATGCAATGGGTTTGTCTCTATGGCAGATACATACCAATTTATTTTCTATTTATACACACATAAAGCCAAATAAACCAGTCATGTAATTAAGCCAGTACTGAAATATAACCTCATCGGTGACTACAATAATTCAGTTTAGTTGTGTATATGCCCATGACCTATGAGTTTGGTTACACTTGTGTCTGCTTCAGTTTTTGGTTTTTTGGCATCTGCAATTCCACCCAAATTTGGAATGTACAATTCACGAAATATGTACAAAACATGCTCATATATGGCCTTTGCTGCCGGTTTGGGAGAGTGAAGGCAATCCACGGTTCTCCTCTGAATCAGAATAGAATTGCACAGGGGAGGCACGGGTATGAATACATTTTCCCCACCCACCCTCTGTTCGCGATTACGCTTCCAGCATGCCCGGTTTTGACAATTTCAAAATCTGGCAACCCAGTAAGTCTTCATTTTACAATTACCCTCATCACAGTTGAAATTACCTCACGGCCTACTAATAAAACCAACAGAATGTTGAATACCACACATACGTCTCTTGTAGGGAAAAATTCTGAGTTGAGTCTGTTCCGGAAAGATCTTTTTTTTACCAAGGACAGTGACATTGTTAAATCCATTTCTACAATAGGCTAAATGTTCAAATTACCCTAATAAAAATGCAGCTCTAATATCTTCTATTAGCAAAGATTTGTGCAGGAATTGTTGAAAGGGAAAATTTGGCAGCCTAAAATATTTAACAAAGAAATTGAGCAATAACGTCATAACCTATTACATGCTCTATCCGTAAACATTGCTGCTTTTGTTCACACTAGAGCCATGGTGGAAGTACCAGCATGAAAAATTGGAGGAAGGCCTTACATGGAAAATCAGTTTCGGTGTCCAACAACCGCCGGAACATTTAAAGCTTACGATGCATGTGTGCGAAAGCTGAGGCTTTATATTTGCGTGATTTTTTTTAAAACAACAGGTGCTCACTAACGAAACAGCTGAAACTCTATCCACTCCGACTCAGTGTGATTGACAACCTAATGACCTATCATTTTCCAGAGTGTGTGGTGGCACCCGGGGTGGCCAATCATATTTCTGGAGGGCCACGCCCTCACACAGCACCCCAAGGTTTTGATTTGTGCATTCTGGGTTCACACCTGCAGGGACACGCTCACTCCCCCGGCTGACTCTCCGAAGATCGTGACCAATCCTGGATCCCCTCCGAAGCTGTGGATGTTCTCCTGGACCCAGTGCAGGGCAGTCACCTGATCCAGCAGTCCATAGTTCCCAGGACAATGCTCATCCCCAGTGCTGAGCAAACAAGACCAGGTCAAAACCTAGTACATGGCTGGATCGGCCGACCAATGGTGTGACATTATAACTTGGCTGACCAATGGTGTAACTTCATCACTCACTCAGTCACTCACGCAGTCACAGACATTCGTGTTTGTAGGGCTGGCCCCGCTGTTGCGGTCCAGCCGAAAAACAACATAGTGACCACAGACTCCGCAGACTCCACTCCAATAACAGCACATTCATACACGCGGCAGTGACCAGATCCCAGTAATTCACTTACACTGCTGTTTCCCCTCAGTACTCTTTAAAATAAAGTGGTGGGTGGGAGAGGGCTGGCACTTACCTGAAGAAGCCCATGATTCCGAGCCTGTACTGGATCAGAACCACCACCACATCCTGGTAGGCTGCCAATGCAGAGCCATCAAAAAATGAAGCTGCGCCCAGGGCTAAACCTCCCCCATGGATCCATACCATGACCTGGGAAGAGATCAGTCATATGCATGCTCTCACTCATATATACGGTCTCACATATACACACCTTTTCACACACATACACACACTTTCTCACACATGCACACACTCTCTTACACACAAACACACAGAGAGCCCAGTGCTCCCGCTCAACATAGTGCAACAGATGACTAATGTCACTGCATAAAATTAGAGTCACCAGTTTGTCTCCCCTTGTTTTCTTGCATTGTACTTCAGTCCTCCACCAGCTAGAGTTCACAACTGGCTCTTCATCGGGCCCCTTCTTAAACATTTATTCCATTTGTGCCACTGCAATAATATATTTTGATAAAGGAATTGCCACTAACTAAGCATGGATGATGATTGACAGTGAAGTTTGCAAGCAACAGGTGTTAAATTCAGTTTGATTACTAACTCTGGAGATGCTTCAGTATTTCTAAATGTTACACAGAAGCATGATAGGTTTTCTTAGAAACACAAAACATAGAAGCAGTTCTATAACATTTAAGCTGCACCAAAAAGTTTAAACAATAACTTCATGATTCAACTAATTAACCAATCATGGTCTTCAATCAAGACTTCAAGTAGAATCAGGAGTCTTAGCACTGGGCTAAAACAAAAACCTGCAGCCACACCAGCCTTTTTCAAATAAGATTAGACACCCCCTGCTTTATATGGATGCATTTTTCTTTTTACTGCAGTGATATTCAATCCTGGTCCTGGAGAGCCACAGAGTCTGCTGGTTTTTGTTTTTTCTTTAAGATCAGTGACCAATTCACACATACACAAACACACACACAGACCCAAGAAACCAGGTGACCTGAGATAACTGCATAATCAACTGCTTTAACTGATCAAGTGCTGAGCCATTTAAGTTCTGAGTAACAATGAAAGCCAGCAGACGCACTGGCTGAAAGGAGTTATTCTGAGTGATCACCTTTACGCTATGATGAAACATTTCTATGCTGATGGGAATGGTCTCTTCCAGAATGACAATTACCCCATCCACAAGGCACGAGGGGTCACTGAATGGTTTGATGAGTATGAAAATGTGAATCATATGCTATGGCCTTCACAGTCACCAGATCTAAACCCAGTTGAACACCTATGGGAGGTTTTGGACCGACCTGTTAGACAGCACTCCCTGCCACCATCATCAAAACAACAAATGAGGGAATATGTTTTGGAAGAATGGTGTTCCATCCCTTCAGTAGAGTTCCAGAGACTTGTATAATTTATGCCAATTGAAGCTGTTGTGGTGGCCCAACATATTACTAAGACACTTTACGTTGGTTTTTCCTTTACTTTATGACCCAGCTGTATAATGTATCATTGATAAATATTTGTAGTTAAAATAAGTTTACTAGCATTCAGACTTACAGGTAATTTAATGTCTGCTTTGGGCACTGCAGGGGTGTATATATTCAAGTAGAGGCAGTCTTCTGATATTCCAGGAATGTCCAATTCCACTGAAATATTTTTAGCCAAATCCACAGCTATCTTTGCATCTTGTAGACACCTAGAATGTAAAGTCTTGTGATTACTGCTTTCAATTACTAAATCCCAGCAAATAAAAATATAAATACTGCTTCCTATCTATGCATTTTTGGGACAAATACTGTATAATATATATATATATATATATATATATATCAGGTCAGATTTGAGTGTGTGACTGTGAGTTCAGTAATGGCTGTGAGTATGACATGATGACTGTGACTCTAAAGTGAGTAATGAGTAATGAGTGTGTGACTGTGAGTTCAGTAATGGCTGTGAGTATGACATGATGACTGACTCTGAAGTGAGTAATGAGTGTGTGACTGAGTTCAGTAATGGCTGTGAGTATGACATGATGACTGTGACTCTGAGGTGAGTAATGAGTAATGAGTGTGTGACTGTGAGTTCAGTAATGGCTGTGAGTATGACATGATGACTGTGACTCTAAAGTGAGTAATGAGTGTGTGGGGAGACCTCACAGGCCTTACATTGCTGGCTGCTGTGTCGCGTCCCGCTCTCCCTCCCATGGCACTGCAGGTAGCGGGGGGGCCAGCCTCAGAGATCCCACTGGCGGCTGGGCAAAGGGCACGCCCAAATAGGCGTGCACCACAGTGTCCGTTCCCTGCACGTTCACGTACTTACCTCTCAGGCTGCCTGATCTTAGGTGCACCAATGGACCTGTCAATTAATGAACAAAATGGCACGATAGTAGATAAGGATTCACTAGTGCTGGTGGTGTACACGTAAGGTAATGCATCTCTATTCCGTCTTTATGTGCAATGTAAAACTGTAAATGGACGTTATGTGCACACACAGTAGCAATCCAATATATTCTATTGGATTCAAATAAACGTGAAATCCCATTTTAATATGCATTAAAAATGTATTATAAAAAAGAAATGACCACATAAATATATATCTAGTATGTCTTTAACAAAATATTGTTCATTTTTTAGAGAACATTTATCTATTACATTTGGTTTGAATGTAATAGATAATTATTTTAATGCATGAATTAGTCCTATCTCAAATGAGACAGTGCTAATAGACTTCTGTCTCAAAATCTGTCCAATTTATTTATATACACCCCTTATCCACCCATATGAATAAATGTGAACTTCGGGTTATATCATCCGAGTAGTTTCTAAAAATGTATCGTTCCAATTCAGTCCGAAGTTGGCTGCACTGTGAAGAGCAACAACCGGGTGAAAGGCGATAAAAGAATTGTTTCAAGTTTTCCCTGCTCTGATCCGCTACTCATAACCGGTGTCGCAGTGGAAAGACGGTTTAAGCCTACTGTCGCCTAAATACTAGCAAAAGCAGGCTATACGTTCACGAATATATACGTCCCTAAACATGCAGTTGTTCTGTTCCTCTTGTATAATGCAATCGGAAAAACTATCTAAATTATCAATACGTTTAATCACGAACAAGGTAACATTCGCTCCAGCAAATTAATTAATAAATACTTTCTAACTATCTTTCTTTTTTTAATTTATTGGCACGAATCAATCTCGCGCGTTACAGCAGTGGTGCTTGCTTGTGTTCTTTAACAGTGCAGAATTATTAACATAGATTCACTTTGGTACTTGCCTTTGGGATTCGCTAAAGAACTGTGCAAAAATAAAAAGCCGATTGTTAAACAGAAATTACGCTTTGCTTGGAGGTTCATTGTGGCAGTTTCAACTGCGTTCCCGAATAGCGTTTGGCGAGCCTCCTTGCTTCGCTTTATGTGAGCACAGCAACAGTAGGTGTTACCAGGTTGGAGGATACTCCCCATATTTATGGGGAATTTTCCAGTCAAGGGAGGAGAAAAAAGGGACGATATAGGCCTATTTTTAAATTGGTAGTTGAAATATACGTATTAGTAGTTTTAATTGCCTCATTTTAAATATTTCAGAATACTGTAAATCAAACAAATTATTTGTATATATTTTAAGTATTTAGTCAAGTAACCAAATAACTGTATTTGAATTATTTTTTGTTTGTTTGTGCTTGTGTGTTTTCCTGTTGACAGCATGTTGTAGGCAGAGGATTATTAAATAATTTAAAATGAAACACTGTTGTACTCCCTGAATCAAGGTGGTTGAGTATTCTGGATTAAGGCATGTGGGTAATCTGTGAAAACTGCTTCAGATAGGAGATTTCTGACTCAAAAATAGAAGAGTCTGGAATGAGGATCTGGCAACAGAGGTGACGACAGTGCAAGTATGAACCTTAGACTTCTCCTTCTACTTTATCACTACTCTTTGCTCTAGATTTTTAAAAAATCATGATTAACTCCCTTCTAAGGCTTTTCTCAATGCTCAAAGATATTACAAGATATATAATACTGACCAGAGATTTGGTACTTTACAGTGAATTACATTTCTAGTTTCTGAGCATTTGTTTAAAAAAATCATTTGACTGCTAAACTGTAAATGATGCATTATACTTTTAGTTACATTCCTCATAAGAAGCTGTCAAGAATTTACAAGGCATGACGGTAAATCCATTCTTGGCCCCCTAGTTACTACTGCTTGCAGCTACATTGATTATCATTAGGTAGCCAAGAACCAAGGACCCCATTTGATATGATAGGGTTCTTCTTATTTTTCTTCTTCTTTGTCTTATTTTTCTTCTGTATCTCGCTAAATCTTAACCCCCTTTCTAAGCTAAAAAAGTCATGAATTTTGGCAGCATGCCTGCAATATGGCTGCCAATTTATTATGCATGACACCCATGCAACGGACACTCAGTGATGCAAAAGTGCCAAAATTGCAACATTGAAAAAATTGTTACAGCTATCTTGTTTCACTTAAAGTCCCAAATTTTGTCCTGATGTTTATTATTATTATTATTAGTAGTAGTAGTAGTAGTATTGTTTTATTATTATTACTACTAGTTCTACTTCAGGGAAAGCAGCCATCATCACTGAAGTAGTAGTCCATTGCCTTATAGTGGGACAACTTTTAAAATTTGAAATCATACATGATTCCACTAAAACACACCCTCATTGGCCCATCCAGTTCATGTGAGGCTCCTGAAATCTGCAAGGTGCACACAGTGGCAATATAACAAAGGGAGGTTTGAGTTAATGATGATAAAAAGATCAAGAGCCAAGAGTAGGTGATAATATAAAAGAAAGGGTCCAAGGTTGACAGTAGTACTCCCAGCCCCACTTGCACAATTCCTCTACTGAGAGCCAAAAACTCCCTATTTAAAGCTGAGTGGACTCACCACAAAAGTAGCACTTTGCTACATTCATAAGATAGCTTATCTGCAACATGTTCAACAAATTCTAACCCATTTCATCAGTTTACTGTATACAAAACACATTGATATCTTGCAATTAGATGCTATCTATTCAAGGTGGGCATACCTTTAAATATCAATATGAAACATTTTTTTAAAACAACTGCAGTATTTAAATTTATCAAACCAGCTAGTTAGTCAAGTTATCCAAGCAGAGCATACCGTTCGCTTCAACCTTATAAACAGCATACCTTTTAAATCACCCTATTTCATAGGACAAATCCACCCTATTTGAATCTCTTTTTTTTGGGGGGGGGGGGGGGGGGTCTGCCTGGTAATAAGCTGCATTTTTACGTGCCCATGACAGGTGAACTTGCACGTGCTAATAGTGCTTTCCATCAGCCTCTCTCGGGCTTCAGCGGCACTTTGCCTGTCCCTCTGGGAGAACCCTTTTATGGGATCTAGACCAATAATTATATAAAGCTATGTCCGCGAACTCCGACAGTAATTGTTATTCTTGGTATTTCTTGGTAGACATACACGCCCTGGTTGGTCACACTATTCTTGATAACGACATGGCCTCTGGATTGATCAAATAATTCAGAATCTTGGTACAGAGATAAGAGCTTTTATTTGATGTACCAAGCACTTCTTGGTAGTAGAAAATGATTTGATTCGATTGCACAACTACGAAATAGTCACTACAGTCACGACTCCCTTGGATATGCTTAATTTACCGCAATGTCACATGTAAACGCGCATGTATATTTTCAGTAGGCAGAAACAAATAGATATAAATTATAATGATCGCATAAACGCGGGTAGCCTGGTTTAAGTGTAGGTTAACGTTAGTTAGTTGGTATAATTTCAACGGCAATCTAATAATGAATTAAACATAGGCAAAAATGTACAGCTATACTATATATTTTGTACATCGTAAATCACAGCGTAAACTCAGATTTAGCTAAATAATGAAGCTGCACAACTGTTAAATGAGTCATTAAAAATTCGACAGCGGATAGGTAACCGAGTAAATCTCCAAAACATCCAAAAAGCTAAATGTTTTCATCGTAATAATATGTGTAAGTATATATACCCCTGCAGCGTATCTGGGATTACGTCGGGCCAGTGGCGCAATGGATAACGCGTCTGACTACGGATCAGAAGATTCTAGGTTCGACTCCTGGCTGGCTCGAATCTTTTCCTTTTCGAACACTCACTCACACAGACAACGCGATGAAGGGCTGCAACCATCGACTGCAACGAAGCTAGACCAACTTTCCCATCAATCCTGTCGGTTCTTTTCTGGCATTTAATGTCTTGACCCACCAACTTGCAATAAAAAATAAAAATAGATAATAATAATTTTGAAATGAAAAAAATAAAAAATTAAACCGGTCTGAGGTAGCTGCAGCAAACTCTCTAATATTGTTAATTTGCTAGCTAGTTTAGCCAGATAGTAGTAAGCTTGCTAATTTATAAAAGAGACTCGTAGATAGCCTAGCCATCTAGCACGTTAATAATACAATTAGATGCTCCATAAGAAGACAAACAGGTCTGCTATTATAGGCCTACCTTTAGGTTGAAAAGATGACAGAAATGGACAGCATTTGGTTGAAAAAATGTAAGAAATCGACAGCAGTGAAATATTTGATTCTGAATCAAAATCAAAATTACAAGTGACTCAGATGACTCTGATGAGTTATGAGAAGGCAGAACCGTATTGGTTTCAGCTAGAGGTGATCGGAGTCATGGCTGGATTATGGACCGGGCCAGTGGGGCCAGTGCCCTGGGGCCTCAGACTGCCAGGGGGCCTCCAAGCCTCAGGCCGCACGTGGTGTGTGGCCCAAGACTTCCGAAGGAAGTTGAACGCCAGAGCCCTCAGTGTGCACAGCGCAAGCTGACCACTAGGCCCCTGGGTGCTTATAGCGTGAGATAACCACTAGGGCCCCCCAGACCCCTTGGTGTTTAAAACGTAAGCTGACCACTAGGGCCCCTGGGCCCCTCAGCGCTTACAGTGTGACGGCCCCTAGGCCCCTCAGCGCTTACAGTGTGAGGGCCCCCAGGCCCCTTGGCGTTTAAAGAGTGAGCTGACCACTAGGGCCCCCAGTCCCCTGGGTGCTTACAGTGTGAGTTCACCACTAGGGCCCCCAGGCCCCTCGGTGCATACATAGAGCGTAACACCTGGGCCCCTTTTTACATACAGTGCATGCTTAAAACGAGAGCCTCTCGGAGAGCACAGTGCTGCGAAACCCAGCCAGTTTGAAGGGCGTCATATCATGGCATGCCGTTCGTTATTTGACTTACCATAACTAGCTATCCCTTTATTTTAGCTAGCTGCCCATTTTCCCTAGCTAGCTGCCCATATGATTCTGCTTGTTAACAGAAATTAGTAAGCTCATAGGCGTAGATGTCACAGCGGACGCAGGGGAATACGTCTCCCTCAATATTTAGAACATGTGCATTTGTCCCCCCCAATAAAAACATGAAAGAAGCATTTCCACCATAAATTCATGCAGAAAAGGCACAAATTGGTGCATAAAAATTCACCAGAATTCACGCTCGTTTAACATTAGCGTTGTTGCAACATACAACTAACTATGTCCAGAGCAAAACACTCTGTCTAATTATGATGTTATTATATGCATGAGATATTTGTGAAACAAAATAAATTAAAAAGTGATCAATATTATGTTTCAAATTTATTAATTCAGTCATTTTTAATATGTCTCACATTACAAAACACAGTCAAGAAAAGTGGGCTAGTGAAGGGATAATCTAATGAAGGAAAGTGATCCCATTTTACATTAAAATGGGATAATTTCAGGTTTTCAGTGTAATTACTTTTTTTTTTTTTAAACAGTGATTGATTGCGCTTTGCCAGTAAAAAAAAAACGATTATAGTGTTCATTCAGGTTCCTGATAGTTATTTGGTGTATTTAAGCTGTCTGCACCATTAAAATATATATTGCAATGCACGGCATTATAGCTTGTTATTGGGATTTTGTTATAATGCATTGGTCTACCTCTCCCACATTACCTAATGAGCTGGCCCACATTCCCAAATGCAAATATCATGCATCCTCAGAGTAAGATATCTACATTTTTCCTTTTTATTTGGTCAGATAACATCTTGAGGAGTGTGTGCTGTGTTAATGTGTTGTATTGATACCGAAACAGGTAAAAGAAAGCAAAATGGCAAAAAGTGACCCACTTTATCTGAATTCACCCTAGGTCAGAGGTGGGCACCGAGGGCCGTATCCTTTCTGGTTTTCATGCCACCTTCTGGCCTTCATTACTCAATTAGCCCTTAGTCTTTACGTCATCTGACAGTCTTGATAAGCGCATGAACGACAGACGAAGACAGTTTTCGTGTCCCTGAAAGAAACGTGTTGCTATGATCTAATATACGAGTGAGCCAGTGTTGTTCTATACAGCCAATTGGCTCATTTAGCCAGGGTAATTTGTGGAAACAAAAACAAGCATACACACCGGCCCTCCAGGAACGGAATTGCCCTCCTTTGCCCTAGGTGGTAATTCCTACAAGCGAAAAAACGGAACTGGGCATCAAGATCTGCAGGGTAAACGTAGCCTAATAAAAGAACACGGTTTCATCAAGCAGATGTGGTTCAAATGTCTCTGTTCACTGTATGACGCCAGGGGGAGCTCTATGTCCTTCCTTAATACAAAAATACGTCAACGACGAGAAATTGACGTGAGTAACATAGAACACTCACATTACAAATGTAAAAACTTTTCACTCATGGGCTACTTAAAATAATCTTAGATAACTGGCTGAAAAAAGGAAAATTTTCTATCTCACAATCTCACAATCTTACACATTATCTAACTAACTTTCCTCCACTTCTTTCCCAGTCTTTCTCTGTCCTTTTCTCAGTTCACCTATCAGTCTCTCCATCTTTATGTTTATTTTTTCCTTTTATTTTTATTTTGTTACCCCTAATTCAAATGCTTAAGTATGATGAATTATGGTGAACGTGGATAACGGTGAAGCTTTTCTGGACCTGACATTTGAGTCATATCCCTGTTGTATTTGTATTTCTCCAGAAGAGGGCAGTGTAGTATTGCTACAGAGCTCAACACAGATGACCCAATAGTGTACATCCATTTCAGACAAGAAAACAGGAAGGTAAAGGTGGTGATTATTCGTTTACAGACAATATAAGAAGACCGTCTCCCACAACCCCCCCCCCCCCTCCCGCCCCACAGGCACACACATGCGCTCTTACACTGTTTCACTCTCATGCATACAGTACATACAGCACCCACACACTAACACATTCTGTCACACATTTATTTAGGCCTACACATATGCAAAGTACCTGACACACTCCCTGTAACGGTCACACAAACACACATTCACATTCATGCTGTCGCTTTCACATTTCCACACCTTACTCCTCCTTTCACACATGCACTGACACACAAATGCTGCACACACTTGCTGAAGCTTTGCTTTTCCTCCAGATGTATGTTTCCTTTCAGAGGAAATGAAAGTGCTTGAATCCTTGACTCGTGCCTGTGTTTGAGAGCCCCCCTCTTTGCCCCACCAGTGGACCGTGGAGGAAGGGGGGGGGGGCGAGTTGGGGGGGGCGTGGGTCCTGACCTCACAGCTGCTGGGATCGGAAGTCTTTGATAAGGCCTGGCTGACAGTCAGAAGGGACGCGCAGGAAGTGATGTGTAACAGCTGGCCATGCCCTAGATGGAGGAGCAGACAGGAAATGATGAGTCAGACTCACGGCTCTGTGTGGGGACCCTAATGGTGCAGTATTCTTCTTAGCCTAAAAGTCAGTTGGTACCAGTGCCTTCATGATCTTACAGCACACACACTGTCACACAAGGTGAGCAGTACATAGCAAGAGAGGCAAAAGACTGAACAGAGCAAAAATATCCATCAAATAACAAAAGCTAAAGAGCAACGTAAACAATTTTTTAAAAATCACAATATAAAATGCATGTAAGAGTATGAGACTGAGCCATTTGTTAGTGTACCACAGTGCAATACTGTATAATTAAGTGAAGAAGGAACCCCTTTAAACTATAAAGATGGCCTAAAATCAGACGAAAAAGATTCATACCCAGTAGACAGAATTCTATATACATTTATGTACATTTCAGGACCCACAAAATGCATACAGCTTTGCATGTAGGGCATAAATAGACTACTAAACTGTCCTAGGCTTCCAGGAGCTGGTTTTGATATTACAGGACACAGCTTGTGATTCACAATCATCTGTAAACTTTTATACATGTCTCATTCAGTTTTAATTTATGGCCAGATCTCACCATTAAGGGTTTAGGGTGATGGGATTAGTTGTTGAAACATTATAGGAACAGAGTTTCCAATGGCTTGTCATTATACATTTTTGGAGTGGGTGAAACATAGGGCCAGTCAGAGGTCAGGGGCTGAGTTTGTGCAGCAAAATAGCTGCGTGAAGAACAGTGTGGCTATAGTAACATCAGAGTCCCGAGGGACACATCAGTGCTGTTTTCTTTTGTTTGCTCTTCCCACTTTCTTTCTTGCTCTGTCTCTTTGTCCTCATTGTTTCTATCCGTCATGGGCAGAGCTCTTCCTCTTTCTGTGTTCCATTCTCTCAGATCAAAGAACGGCTCATGACCTCATTCAGATCAAAGTGGATGCAGGCCGTTCTTATTTGCAGTCTTATTGTCCCTATTTAATAATTTGACTGATTCTCAGAGGAGAGTGACACGCTGATTAAGTCACATCCTTTCTATGTATTGCCACAAACCAGCCAATCAGTGACGCTTTGTCACATCACAGTGTGTGTGTGTTAGTGTGGAAGTAGGTGAGACTTGGTTAGCTGGTCCTTTGTGGTAGAGTATATAGTCAGAAATATGGTCCAAACTCAGTGCATGTTCACAGTTGAGCAGTGTATCTCTCAAAGCAAGTACATTTCTCTTACACTGGGTAGTGCACACTGAGTGCAGGTAGTGAACTCTCAGGGTGGGTAGTGCACACTCAGTGCAGGTAATGAACTCTCAGAGTGGGTAGTGCACACTCAGTGCAGGTAGTGAACTCTCAGAGTGGGTAGTGCACACTTGTTCCATGCTTTCAGACTCTCAGACACTAAATGCTAATATGCAGCTGAGATATGGCGGTGCCAGATTCTCATAGTTTAAGGGAACTTGCTTTAACAAGGGCTCCTGTTCCCATTGGCAGTGCATGAGGGCCTTGGTTTTTCTCTATTTTTACTTTGTCTATTAAATCAAATGAGGCGGCCAGAGCAAACATGGTCACTTATTTCCCTAGCCTGACATTCCAGCTCTGCTTTAGATGCACAGAGGCAGACGACAACAAATGGCATTTTCTTTTACTGAGAAATCTGGAATAGCACAACATGAACCTCAGCTACGCTAATCAAAATTTTATAGTTTTTTTCCCACTATAAAACTGTGTAAAGATTGTGTTGAAAACAGGGAATCTTTAATATCTGACAATGAATCTGTATTTAATTGGTCAGCAGCCCAGAGCTCTCTGAGCCTCAGCGTGTGAGTGTGAGTGCTGTGTGTTAGCGTTGTGTGCTGAAGCCGCGGGTGAAAGTACATGTTGGTGCTTTCTGTGAGAGCGTGTGTTGTGTTGGTGCTGTGTGCAGAAGCTGTGGCTAGGAAGATGAATTGGTGCTATGTGTTGGGGTTGGATAACCCCCAACCCACTGGTATTAATGAATACGCTACTCTCGTCATAAATTATGCATTGGAATAATTTATGCTCGTCTGTCTTCTCATTTTCACCTGCCGTGTTTACAGTTTTTAGCAATTGCCTTCCTGTTCCTGGAGACATGTTGTAACTGGGAGGACCAGCCTGCCCTGTGCATGATCAGGAAGAGAGGCCTGTGCCAGGAGGAGGCCTCACCCCCCCAAAAGTGAACTCTGAATGACTTGAATTTGCACTGAACCAGGCTAATTCAGACAGTAGGTGATTTAACAACTGGCAAGGATGAGATAGTGGTGATGCCAAGCTACAGAACACACACAGACATGCACACACACACTACAGAGAACTAACTAACAGGCACACTACACATAAGCTAACTGCACATAAATACACATACACACTGAACACATGTGCACTACATACACTGGCGATATACAAAACATAAACATATACAGCAAAGGCGCTCCGACTGTACAAATACACACATGAACAAGCACGCCCATATACTGACACCGACTACATACACACAGTATACTGATACACACACACACACACGCACACGCACATATGCACTACACAGAACTAATAAACAGGAACACTACATATATGCACACACACACTACAGAGAACTAACTAACAGGCACACTACACAAATGCACACTACACACATGCACTGAACACATGTGAACTACATACATATACAGCACAGGTGTGCCTACTGCATAAATACACACGTGAACAAACACGCCCATATACTCATATCTGCTACATACACACAGTATACTGATAGATAAACACACACACACACACACACACACACACACACATGCACACACCCACAGGTGCAGAGCAGCCTTTGCTACATGATGGAATGCTACACAAACATACAGCGTGTCCTTCTGTGGTGCTTCCAGTGGAGAGCTGAAATCAGTAAACAGAAGGGAGGGACTTGTAAGGGGTCTCACACACACTGCCTAATAAAGACAGGAGTGTCTCGCATTCCAGCTCACTGAGGACACACTTCTTCTTGAAGAGCCCATGCACAGATGCCTTTCAAGTTGACCTGATTTTGTAGTGCTAGTCCATAACATCATAAAATATCATTTTCCTGCAGAATTCTGACCCTTACAAGATTTATATATTGTTTTTTTTAATGCGTTGTAGTGTCTCTGCTGCAGTTGCACATTCGAAAATGATTGTTATTGTTACAGAGCATTAAGGAATAAATTCATGAAATATGAGTTTATGTCTCGTAAAAATGTGAATTTTTTCCATGCTGAGCTATTTAGAAAAATGTGCTATTGCTGCAGGGATGCTGGCCTAAAGGGAATAAGTACAGTGGGAGTGGGAATACAGAAAATGAGGGTAAGGAAGATACAGAGCAAGTGGGGTAAATGTGGGGGGAGTGGGGGTAGATACTGAGGAAGTGGGGGTAAATACAGCAGAGTGAGGGTAGATACTGAAGAACTGGGGGGTAAATATGGGGGAGGAGTGGTTAAATACAGGGGGAGTAGGGATGGATACTGAGGAAGTAGGGATAAACATGGTGGGAGTAGGGGTAGATACTAAAGAAGTGGTGATGAGTACAGAGGTTGGGTCTAGACTGTGAGAGAGCAGGGGTAGATGTTGGAGCAGTTGGGTAGATGCTGGAGGGAGATACTGTGGGAGTGGGGGTATGTACTGTGAATAGGGTAAAGATACGGAAGAAAGGGCTAAATGCTGGGGGAGTAGGCATTGATGCTGGAGGAGTTGGGGTATAATCTTTGAGTAGATGTGTTAAGTTAGGGACAATCAGAAAATACTGCTGGAGAGGGCGGTATAAACTAGAGGTGTGTGGAGATGACACTGTCTGTATCTGTCCAACCAACAAAATTATCTATATTTGTATCTGTATTTGAATTTTTAAAAATTGTGTAAAAGAAAAGAATGCAAATCTTCCACCCTGATGTACATTGACATTGCAATTGCAACTCATGATTTAATGCTGACACATCGTTAATCATGAAGCATAATAACTGGTGATCATCTTATCAAAGCTGTGTTTTCACAAAAATGCTTTCCTCCTTGAAACGAAAACATTGCAATCTGGCCTTAGTTAACGTCGTAAAGAACGCAGCCTGTGTGTGTCCACTGCAGAGGAACGGGAAGCCATTAACCAGGACACGGCTAGAAAGTCACATGGGGCTAACTGTGAGATAAATTAAGCTGGGGGTGAAATTTGCCATGCCGTAAAGGGCATGGCGTCAGTGAGAGGACGTTGAAAGATGAGCAGCTGCCTGTTAATTAATAAAAATCTGTCTGCGTGTCAAGAAATGCATTAAAACACAAGTTTCATTGTCCACAATAAATTACCAGTGTTTTCTTTTCATTACGCCTCTCCTTCAGTACAAGTTCATTTTAAATGTGTCAAACACATAGTCATAGAGCGATATGTGCATTTGCAGTTTTTTTTCCTGCAATTCACTGTGAATCATACAGTAAGTTATTTTCTCGGCTGAACTGACTAAACTCTGGGATTTCCGTGACTTAGCTAGAAATGAGAAAAGAGAAACCGTTCCAAATATAATTGGCCAACTTCAGGAAGAAAAAACATCTGTTTACAACACATTATGTGCATTTCTGAACAGGTCTCCAGGATTGGATACACCCTTAGCATACACTGTGGAGCCAGGAAGGGCTATAAACTGGGAGTGGGGGAGTGGAGGTGGGAGGGGGTGTATGATGAGGGCATATGCAAGGGAAGAGGTAGATACTGTGGGGAGTGTTGTACATGCTGTATTCTGTGCTCACCATCCACATGGCAGACTGCAGAGAACATTCTGTACTACCCACTCAGACTCCACACACCTGGGCAAGCTGCACCAGCTAGGCATAAAAAAGGTCCCGAGTGCTGAGTCAGATATTCGCAGTTTGTGATCCGAACCGGCAGCTGAAGACAAGCTTAGTCATAGCGACAGTACATCTGGTGCGTATAATGCCTGCTCATGGGGGAAAAATGAATTGGTGAGCGGTGCTATGCTACAGCATCATCTACTTTCAAAGTTTCAGAATACCAGCAAACAAAAACAAGTTTCCTCGCACATTTGAGGTGCTAGCAAGACGATAAATAACGGCCTCAAAAGCACGAGGCCTCAAAAAAGTACCCAGTATGCTAGGCGACAGTGTTTCCCGGCTAGGGTGTTGCAACACTAAACATTTGCGTTCAAAGCTCTGTTTAATCTTCAAAGAACCCCATATGTTTCAGCCCAGTCTTGTTTGCTACGATAAAAGCTGCAGTGGAGAGATGAGAGGAGATGGGTCTTCAGAAGAAATTCTGAGGCGTTCTAAAACTCCAGCATCTCAGAGATGCCAACAGAGGTTCTAAAACTCGGGGGGTTTCTGACAGGCTTCTCTTGTCTCATTGCATTTTATCGGAACTGGGCATAGAACTACAATTACCAGATGTAATGGCAAAAGATTTATTTCCCTGTGGTATGCAGAAATATGTAAAACACATTGAGTGTTGTTTCAGTAATGGTGCTGGAGGTGCAGAACTGCATGTTCCACATGGCTAGCGAACAGAAGTTATCAACTGTAATAGCAACAGTGGAACTAGCCCTGGAGATGAATGCTAGGACTGTAGGGCTAACAGTAGGAGCGAATGACATGATGTTAGCCATGCTGATTACGTGAACCTTGCATTCGAAATGGAGAGATGAAAAGTATGACAATGTGTTTGGAATTCATCCGCTGAAAAATGCCACTTTCAACTCAAATTTAGGCTGCCAATGCAAACATGTGAGAGTTAAGATTGGTTTAATTTCATAGTTTATATATTGCGTCTGCTGTGGCACAGTCTTGGGATAACAATTGAGACTTCAAAGTTGCCAATGTTCATAACTTTAGCCGCTCGCTGTTGTTTCAGGATTGTTTGGCCTGCTATGCTGGACTGGTATGGTTCATTTATTCAATTCAGAATGAGCAGGCTGGACATGTTGTCTTTCACTGCTCGTAGTCAATCTAGACTAAGTAATTACTGGATTTTGGCGCTGGACAAGGTAAACTCTACTGATGAACACTGACACAAAGGATGTCTCTTTTGAAAATCAAATTCCCATCTGACATGTTCATTCTGCCACTAAGCCTGTGCATACTGAAGTAGTCTGGCATCCTAGTACTTTGTTGGGCTTCCTGTACATGACAAAATTGACCGTAGCCGCTAGCTTTTAATGAGAAATATCTAATAGCCCATCCTAACTTTAATTCATTTAATGACAATTTGCTTTTTTCACCAGTATCTGGCCAAATATAATTTTGCACATTTGAAAATGAGGGTATTTGTACGTTTTTGTGGTTGTTTTATATTCGTTAACTTAGTTCTGATTTGCATCATTTACAAAAATAGTATCAGTAATGTGGATAACTGTAATCAGTTTTGAGTTTGGATGTGACACATACAGTACATGTCCAAACTGAAGTCTATGCTCATTGGTAAATTGACATGTTCTTCATCTAAACTCACGTCTCAAGATTTTAGCACCGGAGTACAGCTGCTGCAGTTGCAGTAAATTAAATTTGTGTTACCGTGGGAAACAACCTCATAGGTAACGATTTATACTTTACTGAGCATAGGATTTATTCCTTGGTGTAACATAGGGGAGTGCAAGTCCAGGCAATGTCCCAGGAGTAAATGTTATGAGTTAAACCTAAAGTCCATGTTGAGCATAGCACTACACCAGGCATACAAATGACTGCTACAAGTGGTCACTGATGAAGATCAGAACTGGGACACCTCTCTGTGATGTCTTTGTCATAGGCATAGGGACCTTTTACCATACAAAATGAGTATTGTACCTTATCGGACCTGTGTTTTGTATTTGTTCCAGTGACCTTTTGTATGCACCTATTGTACGTTGCTTTGGATAAAAGTGTCTGCCAAATAACTGTAATGTAATGTAATGTATTAGGTATGAAGGAAGACAGCCATGGGAATCTTCTGTTGAAGCAAAGTTAGTTACTACACACAAACCTGAAATAAATTCACACAAGTCGTCCCCCCACCCCCCCACTCCACCCCCCACTACCACCACAAGCACAGCATGCATGCAGGGTCTATAACGAACAGTGATGTGGTGCGGTCTCAGCTATTGTTTACAGATGTTTGTGAGACGGCAGTCTAGTGATGTAGACTTTCTCAGACATTGTTCATAGATACGTGTGAGAGAACAGTCAAGGGATATAGTCTGTGTCATACAATGTTTACAGGTATGTGTGAGTAGGCTGTAGTATCGCAAAGTAATCTGTTTCAAACTTTGCTAACAGTGTGTTTTGCGTGTGTGTGTGTGTGTGTATACATGCGCACGTGTCTGTGAATACAGTGTACTGTTATGTTTTACTCTCCCTCCCAGATGTTTAATTCCAGGACTGTATTGCTGTTATTGCCCAGGCCCCATACCGTCTTGTCCATCATCATCTGAGGTGAGCAATGCAATGTTTTATTGCTGCCTCTCTTGTACTGAGAGTTCCCTGGCTCTGATTAGGGGCTGTGGCTCTATATGGTTGCGCAATGTTTGACAGACACAACTCACAGACTGTGTCTGAGTGGTGTGGGAAAGGAAGACTGCAAGGAGGGAACCTCACCAACTGGTATCAAGTATTAAAAGATTTATCGTCTCTTATCTTTGTCCGTGTTTGGATTTGTCTTTGATTTCCTAGCAACGTATCACATGGGAACTCAATGCCCACTGTGTAACCCAGTACAGCAGGGAGTACTGTCAGAACAAGGCGCGCGCGTGTGTGTGTGTGTGTGTGTGTGTGTGTGTGTGTCTGTATGCAGACTTTGCACTTGAGGTAGTGTAAGGCAGCAGTTGAGAAACGTGGGTTTTGTTTTCTTTTTCAGGACTGATACAGTATAGCTTTTTGTGAACAATAACGTCAAAATGAAGGACCTTTCACTATGATGTTGTTTAATTATTGAAATGTTTTAAATGTCTTGAGGGAACATGTATTCTGTTTAACATATTCTGCTTAACACATCCTGTTAAAATCCCAGTCTACCTTAAAATACTAATAGTCTCAGAAGCTGTGAATGATTAGGGCCAGTTGCACACCTGCTGGTAATTGCAACTGACCTGTCAGAAGCTGGTGTGTGAGGCCATTTCGTAATAAATAGGGTTGAGAACTATTCTGTGATAAACTGAATTTGTATTTTTATTGTAGCAGTTTTAAAAATATATTTTTGTAATTATCATCTCATCTCAAATGCTTTTTTTAATCATAAATGAAAGGCAAAGCAATGCACAGTTTTGTCACATTTTGTATAATGTAGATATATGAATGCGCATATGTCAAATGTAATGGTTCACAGAAAATATATGATGCATTTTGTTTTTTAAAGGTCTGATGGCCTCATTTAATCACTGAACCATTTTGTAATTGTGTTTTCCCCCAAAGCTTACATTGTTGCGGGTACACATTGAAATCGGTCTACAATTGTACTTCACTAATTGATTTCTCTCTCTGCATTGAGTAGAGCGTGGCCAAACACTGCATCTTAATATGAAAGCCGGTTGGCTGGATTCAATGAAACATGCATTTGTGGCCAAACCCACATTAAAGTCGAACCAGCTGACTATCATGGGCTCAATGTTCGAGCTCGTGTGAGCTGGGAAACGTGGCGCCAGTTCATTCGGTGTTTGGTATTGTATTCAGTGCGGTTAGGGGCCATACTTTGTGCTTTGTCTGTATTTGCCAGGTCCTCAAACTAATATCATTAGTCTAAATTAACTTCAGTGTGCCCCAATTCGCATGTGCTTTTATGCATGGCACCACACTGTTGCACTTGACTTGTTTTGCCGGAAACCTGCTCATTGCCTTGGCCTTCTTTTAAAGCATACTTTGAAACCCCTCATTCCAAACCCCTAACTCTGCTGCAGGTTTTACACCATGGCCATGGCCATCTCCATCGCATAAAGGGATATATTTTGCTTGCTAAGCTAAAGACCAATGTCCCAAAGTGAAGGAACCTGTTGCACTCTAAAATATGGTCTAGGCGCTGACGTCGATTTCTGTGGATAATTTTCCATGGTCAGAGAGCGGTAACAAAGTGCACGCTCGTCTTAACAAATTGTCTAGCCATTGCTTATTTTGTCTCTGTAGTCGACCAGCTGAGCTGTGCGGGCATTGCAGTGGACCACACCACCTACGTGGGCAGACTACAGATACCTGCCCGACCAGAGGAGTTACTCTTCCACAGCTTGGCAGGAAGCTCCCAGCCAGACAAAACTCTCCCTCCCTGCGTGATGTTATCGCCAAATATGCACAGCACTACGGCTGTATTCCACACTGGCAAAATCTGAATACGGTTACATATACTGTTACCTATTTGGTTAAATTTTTTTTTACATGAACAGCCCATCGCTTATGTCCACCACTGGGAGTGAGAGAGGTGGTAAAATGGAGTTACTCACTGCCATGGGTGTATTTAAAAATCATATATGGCCTCTTGCCATTGTGTTTCTCTTTGTGCCTTGGCTTGCTTGTCCAAGGAACAAATTTTCCAAATGGACCCAGAAAGTACAATAGCGTCCATTTTGGGTGCTAATAAGTAACTTATACAAGCAAAAGGTACAAATGAATTATGTCTTGTTTGCTGAGGGTACAATTCTATGCAGGGTCCCACCCCAGTGACAAGGATTTGTACCCTTTTAAGCAGTTTCTCGTAGCTTTTTTTCCTGCGAGTGTACAGTAAGTATCCTCCAACTCATGTCTGTGCAAGATCACATTTTGGACAGTGGTGTGAAAAGAAGCAGTGGCTTCACATCACGTTGTTTTGGTAGAGATCAAGTGCTGCTCTTCAGACTCTGGAAATAATAGCCCGATGGGGGCTGCGGCACCAATTGTAGTTGGCGACTGCGATTGGGCCGTCCGCAGGAGGAGGACATGGAGAGGTGGAACAGAGCAGTAAGGAATGGACAGAGAGCATGAATACAGGAGTGAAACAGTAAGAGAATAGGGGATGGATGGAGAGAATGAATACAGGAATAAGGAATGGTCAGAGAAATAAAACAGTAAGAGATGGATAAAGAGCAGAAGGGGATGGATAGAGAGAATGAATACAGGAGTAAGGAATGGTCAGAGAAATGAAACAGTAAGCAATGGATAAAGAGCAGAAGGGGATGGATAGAGAGAATTAATACAGGAGTAAGGAATGGTCAGAGAAATAAAACAGTAAGAGATGGATAAAGAGCAGAATAGGGGATGGATAGAGAGAATGAATAACAGGAGTAAGGAATGGTCAGAGAAATGAAACAGTAAGAGATGGATAAAGAGCAGAATGGTAAATGATGGACGGACAGAAGAGTGCTAAGTGAGGAGGGATGGAGCGAGAGAACTGAGCAGAATGTAATGGGCGGAACGCCCCGGAGGGACACCAACAGGAAAACATGTCATCCCATGGAAAGGATGAAGATGTGGACATCTTGAAAGTTTCATTCTAAATTATTTTTTATTGACATTCTAATTGGAGGAACAACAATGCAATAATTTATTAACATCTGATGCCTCTCCAGGGTAAAGTAAGTGGGGACTGTTGAGATGTGTGATAGATGTCTGAGAACTCAGTGATCCTGGAAGGGCCGTGAGGGGTCATTTTTCTGCCTCCCAAAATGCAGCAACAATGCACAGAGTAAGATTATTATTTAGAAATATTACAACCATTTAACAAACTTAGAGCACACACTGAATAATAAATAATAATAAATAAGTCAAGTCTGACCAGGTGCAGTTCTTCAGATCAGATATGGAAAATATGATTGTAAATCTTGTATCATTATTTATGATATAAGCCTCCCACTCAAGACTATCCTTGGCTAATAGTCCCTGGAACCAAAATTTAAACACAACCAATCCCATTTGATCGTGTGATTTTCATGTTATATATTCTTATTGCACCCCCACCAGAGAAAGCGAGCCCCCCCCCCCCCCTCCCCCTCACTCCCTCCCTCCACACATCTGCTCTGGCCTGCCCCAGCCGCAGATGTTGTTGATCGCCGTGGATCAGGGAGGAAGTTCGCTGTGTTTGTGTCTCCATGGAGAATTTGCACAATAAAGTTAAAATGTCTGATTGCCATTGTGATTAATGATATCTGTTCCTCCCTCCCCAAAAAGTAGCACAGCGAGGAATGAGAATGTGTGTAAAGTCAGAGCAGAGGTACTGCAGATTCATTCTTCAGACCAAATAAAAGACACTTAGCTCCTACATTCCTTCTGCTTTTTGCTAGAGGAGGTTCTAGTTAATAACCGTTTCCGGTGCTATGCTACAATACAGAGTGTCCACTGCCATGTTATTGTACCTGATCGAAACTCTCAGTAAATTTTGAGACAGTATATATCTACAAGCTACAATGGTGGAGAGACAGAAAGTACAGTGTTCAGAATGCAGAAATGAGTATCAGGTGGGTTTCCAGCATCTGTGACAAATCCCAGGGTGCCTGCCCTCCTGTAGCTCTTTAGCACAGCTGTACCACTATCTATATCCATCCCAGAGCTGCCCTAACACTCTGTAGTATTGCTGCCCACACACATTTCAGCACCACTTTCCACAAAGAGCTGTTTATAGCCATTTATGCCACTGCCCACACACAACTAGCAGTGTAATTTGAGGCTTCCAGCCATTAACTTACTTTAGTTTACAGTTTACAGTCGCGCAAGAAATTATCAATCAATCAAACAATCAGCCAGCTCCCAGCATTCCCACTCCACAAGTTTATGTGCCCACCCAATAGGGGTCTAGCGTCAAGCACAGACTCCACCAAACAAACCCATCTGCAATTAATCAGCGTCAGTCTGCAGAGTCGAGGGACAGGATACAAGCCATACAAATTGTTTGAAATCGCTGGAGAAATCTTATTTCTCATGTAAGAATAAAAACCAGTGCCGCTTTAAAAAAACACAATGTTATTTGTGTATGACTGTGCTAAACAACCAGGTTTTCTTTGATGGTAGGAAAAAGGCATACAAAATGCAAAAAGGCTGCTTATCAAAATATGCAATCGCTCAAGTAGAGATTGACATGATAATCATTGATCACCAGGTCAGCAGTTCCCAGAATGCACCTCTTCACAGCACAGTGATTACACAATTACGCTGTGAACACAGCAGGAGCATCCAGGGTATGCTTAATATTTTTTGGGATGAGCAGTGTGGTGGGGAAGGACTTCTTATAGGGTGAGGTTTTGCTTCTTATAGGGTGAGGTTTTACTTTTGTCCTCCTATTTTGGAAGCCCCCTGCGATAGATTTGCGACCTGTCCAGGGTGTTTTCCTGCCTCTTGTCCAATGCGTACTGGGATAGGCTCCAGCATCCCCTGCGACCCTGACCAGGAATAAGCAGGTTTAGATAATGGATGGATGGATGGATTTTGGAAGCCAAGTCATAACTGTGTCCCATCAGTTTCTTTGTCAGGTCCAAAGTGGATAAACACAGACACAGCTTGCTGCTAAACATTTTCACACTGCAGTTTACAATCTATAATGCACAGTGACTGCCATACAGGACTCCATGAACTCTGCAACTGGTACAACTAATATAAGATGACTGCAAGCGCAAATTGAATCAGATGAATTGTAAGTATACAGTGGGGTCGGGAATCCTGTAGCAAATTAAACCCTTCCTGCAATGTTATGGCCAGTTATGCATCACCCATTATGGCACTGTCATGGCCAGTCTCATAGTCATTTTATCCTTACTGCGGAACATATCACTATACTTAAAACAAATAACTGAGCTGGGTACACCATTCTAGAGCCTCAGGTTCAAATATCATGGAAACAAAGAAGAACAATGTACCTGTGTCTCAAGAAGTTAATTCAAAATCAAATGCAGAAGGCTTGAAGTAAATGCTCTGTTTCATATTAAATAAGGTGGCAAACACAGCAGTTCACTTCTGGTTGAAAGACTAGCACTGGGAATGGACTACATTGCCAACTGCCAATTGGATTCATACAGCGCAATTGTTTAAAAAATACAAAAGAGAAAAAAGTTATTGTGTGCTTATGTCGTTCAGGAATCAGTCCATCTGGCAGTTACAACTTACAATTGATGTGTATTTCGAAAAAATCTAATCTAATTAGAATTATTTTTGGGGAAAAGGCCAAGAATAAAAAAATAAAAAATAAATAAAAAACTCCAGCTGGATTTCTAGGCTCAGCAAAGCCAACCTATTATGAAATAAGTGACAATTCGGTCATTTTGGCAGAATAATCAGAACTGCCAGCTTCCACACGCACAATAAGTATAATATGCCTGCATTTTCTCTCTTTTTGGTATGAAAAAAATGTGCCCTGTTCACTTGAACATTTTATTAACATACGTCAACGCATTAACTTTAAATACAACATTACAGGAAATATTATTTGGGTTCAGTTGATAGCGTTGCCGAGTGAAATACAATAAAATGTGTTCAGTTCTCAACCCAGTCTAGAAATAAAGTAATAAAGCAGAAGAAACCTTTGGAAAGATTCTGGTCATGTAAGCTTCCAGTTTTTTTCACTATGGATAAGGCACATTGCATTGTTTGGTATGGTGAAGACTAGCTGTGTTGTTTGTTAGGGTTTTTCAGGCAGTTTTAGGCCAGGAAACATGCTGGACGCTATTTTCATGTGAATGTTCTATGTCGAGCACAGAAAACTTTTTAGTTGATTTAAAAATGGTTTGGCACTGCCGACTCCACTTTGATTTCAGTTGCTCGAGAAAAGGCTTATACTGTACCTACTAGTAGTGTTGGTAAAAAAAGGTTCAATACCTGGTTACTTCAAAATGTCAACAGGAAGCAGTAGTCGCTTCCATGTACTGTTACCACAATATTGCAGTCATGAATGTGGTAAAAGCCATAGCATGTGCGTCTGTGTGTGTGTGTGTGTGTGTGTGTGTATTAACGCGTTGTTATGACGGAGCATGTGTGCACACATTGAAGAGAAACATGTCTTCTCTTAGACTATGTATGTACTGTGTTCGCCTCCCATTGCTCTGCGTTCCGCACTCAGTGTCCTGTACTGTTACGATAAAATGAACATTTACAAATGAAGAAAAAAAAATTCCCTTGGACCAAAATGGAAAGCATTTAAAGAGGAAAGTAACTATTAACAACATACTTCTGAGTCCCTTGGAAGCAGAGGTCTGAGAATGAGAGCCATGTGTGGATGGGGGTGACGGGATGACAGGCCGCCTTTCTAAATTGGACAAGCGGGTACATTCTCCTGTTTTATACAGCACAATGGCACACGTCAAATTTCCTTCTTTAGTTTAGTTACTTTTGTTACAATTTTTTAAAATGTATGTTGTTTAGAAACATCCATTAACTGATTTATAATAGTGTAGAAAACATGTCCTTAGAAAGGCAGTTTTCTTATCTGTAGCTACGACCTGTTCAAATACAAGTGAAAGTCATACTGGCTAGCTATCGCTATTCTCTGTACAAAGACTAGTACACTTCCACTAGCTTGCTAATTTACCATAAGGTACCTTATCAATTTTGAGTTTTTCTTCTGATGGGAAAATGTGCAGTTCCAGTTTTCTATGAGAGGTCAAGTGACATTGCCATGGTGTCTGTAGCATTGTGGACTGGATTGTGCATTGTTACAGATTATGTCAGTACTTACACTATAAACATTCCCTGCTGAAAATTTCAGGCAGGACCAGCTAGGATTCTAACCTGGTTTAAAATGGTTTAAACTCTGTTTTTCAACTCTTTGTGATGATTGTAGCTGGCCTGTGGCTGGTCAAAGCCGGTCTCCAGGTGGACAAAGCTGGTCAAATCTGGTTGAGCTGGTAGAGTAAGCTGGGGGTCAAACTGGTGGACTAGCGGGCTCAAAGCTGGTCTGTGGTTGAATGGCTGGTTGACCAGCAAAAAGTGTTGAAAGCTCAGCTCAAACTAGCTTGACCAGTTTGGGCTGGTTTAAGATGAAATTTTTAGCAGGGTTGTTAAACTGTTATTGGCAGACATCGTTCATGTTTTTTCATTATGAAATGAAAAGTTATCAAGGGATGTTACGAGTTAGTTTGTCTGACGGAATATTTTGGAAGATGTTTGAAGACTGTTTGGTGGAACTCACAACCAAAATATTTCTCAGTATTTGTGAAATGTCTTTTGTTAGCTGGGGATAGATTTGTGTAGGGTTTGTCAGATGTTTGAAAATTAACAAAATTAACAATGGGCACTTTAACCATTCTACAGTATTTTGTGATGCCTAAACAACATGACTGAAACAGTGCTGCTTCATTGGTCAATTATTAATAAGCAGAGCGGTCAACCAGTAGTAGTGAGTTGTCTATATGCAGTGATGTAGTGAATGTGGGTTTGGATGGAGTCCATTGCCGTGAATGTTGGAGTGGGTTTGGGCCACATGTTTGCGGTGAATTTTGGCATGGGATTAGGGCTGATGCTTTGCCATGAATGCGTCTGAGTTCATCTATCTCAGTTGCTGCCCTTTTCAAACCTATTTTCCTCTCATTTGGACATACAGTAAATGGCAGATACATGGTATCCTCACCCCAACCCTTTGTTCTGCTGTCTCTCCAATCCAGCCCTAACTGATTGTATATGTGACTTAGTGAATATTTCTGTCAAATGCTGCTTACTTTCTGGAAAGGAAGAGAGGCAGACATCCTGATTTGTGGCCAAGCGCATTTTGTTTGATTATGGCTGAGTGCACTGTATTTGCCTGGCAGGTTTTCACCCTAGTGTTGCAACAATCATCTCTGTTTACACTGCATTGCTTTGTTTAATTCTGCTTTAATGTGAGGTTGTTTTGTTCAAAGGGCTGATTGGGCACAGACCTTTCCATACTAAGGAAACCGATTGTGAACTTATCAATCAGCCTCTTCGATCTCCAGCGCTGACAATGGCCGGCGAACCCACTGAGACTGCAGGCTTAAGAGCTTACACCGAACGGGGACTGGAATGTATCAGTGGCATTGCATGATCACTATGCAGAGTCCAGCAAAGGGTGTTTGAAGGCTACCATAGAAACAGACAATAAAAGGTGCATTGAATGTTGTCATGGACACGGTGGGGTCAAGAGTTCACTGAAGCCTCAGCTCTTTTTTTTGTTTTGTTTTGTGTGTGAAATTTGTTGAATCAGGAGAATGGATCTCATCTGGCCCTGAAACATGTGGCAGTACTTAAACAAGAGCTTGAAAAATTAGTTATGCTTATTGTTTATTTATCTAGACATTTTTCATTTTTTTTTTCTCGTTCGTTTCTTATTTAATAGTTTCCATAACATACTGGATCAAAAGGAAGGAAACAGGCCCACATTATATCATATTTCTGGACAGGGCCGTTGGCTTTGTAAAGCTCATGGCTGCTCGCAGTGATGATGTGCTTAAACTGGTCCTGTGTTAGTACAGACCTGTGACAGGCTTGGGAAAGGCCCCAGACCTCTCAGGTTAGCCATGGGGTCATGGTCAATGGTGTGAGAGCCATCCATCAATGTGATATGTCAAAAAATGACAAACCATGACTTTATTACACTTAAATCCCTCCTGAGCTACTAAGTGTTCAGTAAGCCAAAAGGGAGTGTATTAAAAATGTTGTTTTACGCCCGTTGGTTGACTGTGTTCTCAGCAGGAGTGTCCTTTCCTAGTGGGGTTGTACTATATTGTTGGGTTTGTCCTATACTGGTGGGTTTTGTCCTATACTTGTGGGTTTGCCCTATACTAGTGGGGTTTGTCCTATACTGGTGGGTTTGCCCTATACTGGTGGGGTTTGTCCTATACTGGTGGGTTTGCCCTATACTGGTGGGTTTGCCCTATACTGGTGGGGTTTGTCCTATACTGGTGGGTATGCCCTATACTGGTGGGTTTGTCCTATACTGGTGGGGTTTACCCTATACTGGTGGGTTTGTCCTATAATGGTGGGTTTGCCCTGTATTGGTGGGGTTTGTCCTATACTGGTGGGATTGCCCTGTACTGGTGGGGTTTGTTCTATACTGGTGGGGCATGTCCTATACTGGTGGGGTTTGCCCTATACTGGTGGGTTTTGTCCTGTACCGGTGGGGTATGCCCTATACGGGTGGTTTTGCCCTATACTGGTGGGGTTTGCCCTATACTGGTGGGGTTTGTCCTATACTGATGGGTTTTGTCCTATACTGGTGGGGTATGCCCTATACTGGTGGTTTTGCCCTGTATTGGTGGGTTTGCCCTGTACTGCTGGGGTTTATCCTATACTGGTGGGGTTTGTCCTATACTGGTGGGTTTGCCCTATAGTGGTGGGGTTGTCCTATACTGATGGGGTTTGCCCTATACTGGTGGGTTTGCCCTATACTGGTGGGGTTGTCCTATACTGATGGGGTTTGTCCTATACTGGTGGGGTTTGTCCTATACTGGTGGTTTTGCCCTATACTGGTGGGGTTGTCCTATACTGATGGGGTTTGTCCTATACTGGTGGGGTTTGTCCTATACTGGTGGTTTTGCCCTATACTGGTGGGGTTGTCCTATACCGATGGGGTTGTCCTATACTGGTGGGGTTTGCCCTATACTGGTGGATTTGCCCTATAGTGTTGGGGTTGTCCTATACTGATGGGGTTTGCCCTATACTGGTGGGGTTGTCCTATACTGATGGGGTTTGTCCTGTACTGGTGGGGTATGCCCTATACTGGTGGTTTTGCCCTATACTGGTGGGGTTTGCCCTATACTGGTGGGGTTTGCTTTTTGGCTTTTTGTAATTTGCTTTATTTGAATGGGTATGTTTCAGTGATAAGATGTCCACAATTTCAACAATTAGGACATCATTTTTTCACTTGTTTTACCTGTAATTTTATAAATTTAAATGCTAAAGCACAATTTGTTGACTTTACTGATTAAAGATCCTGAGATGTGAATATGGGGCATTTATTTTTTCTTCATGGCATGCATAGCTTCTGTATTTCTGACATAAAATATTACCAAAGGGGATAGTCCACTTTCTGGTGTTTTTTTAAACATTATTTCAGTTTTAGTGTAGGTTTTCAATTGGCCCAGATAGTTTTGTGTGTGGTGAAAGATATTTAAGAAATTTACAGGAATTTCTGACAATCTGCCAGCTTTACTACGGCGGGTAGTGGCAAACATGGGTTAGTGGTTTGGAGTAACTTCAAGTAACTCCAAAGCTTGTACAGCAATGTTATACCTCCAGAGGCTGTACATATAAACACATTCATTTTATAATGTTTATTCACAATTATAAACATAAATATATGCTTTAAATCATGGCTGCACTTCTTTTCTTGAATGCAGCTGTCTCAGGTTGGATGTGCCATTGGAAATAGTTCCAAACGAAAAGAAGATTAAACCTAATACTTTAAAAAATCATCAGGTATCATAACATTTGCTGTGCAAACTACTTTTCAGTTCCTTAATATGAATTTCTTGCATTGAACCACAAACCCGCAGCTGGCCCTATACAAATCATTGTAGAACAGGCAGGTCGTCAAAAACTTCTGTAAATATTTAAAATATCCTTCATCAAAACTGTCTGGGCCAATAGAAAACATACACCAAAACTAAAATAATATTTTAAAAACTCCAGAAAGTGAACTCAATCAAGATTAAGTGTTAGATGAAGAACAATTAACAACTCTTCACAATTCAGAAAAAGCCATTGTTGTTGGAACATAAACCAGCATACACAGGCATCTCCCAGGCCCTGCTTTATGAACCCCTCTGTGATGGTCTAAGAGTGGTGTAGCCCCAATTTAGTCACAAGGTTCTTCCCTGAAACCTAGAGCACATGGGTCATCCCAACCATTCATTCCATTCCATTCCATCCCTCCCCTTGCTCTTTCCCACTTCCTCTCTCTCCCCATGCTTTTCCAGTAAAACAGCAAGAACACAATCAACCATCCAAGAAATCCTCAACCAATACATGGCACATGATATTACATGTTTAGGTCATCACCGTAGCCATTGTCCCAATGGCACTACACCTCATTCTTTACCGTTTATATGTTTATATGCTCTTGTAATGGGCTTTTGTGTGTAATTGGGAGAATACCAGCAGAACTATGAGTCGCCAAACCTGATACCATTCATAACGAACATGTTCAGGATATATTTGCACAAATATAATTTAACGCCTTCAAAAAGCATATCTAGTTTCTCTTTTACTGGAAGGGTATTCTTGATCACAGCTGGATATGTTTCTGATCACATCCATGAATACGTTTTATCAGACTGAAACTGTCAAAGATGCAATTAGACATGCGGACTGAAGCAATATTGTGAGCTTGTCCTACCTAAGGTTACTCATACACGTGTGCATGTGTGGAATATGTGGATTTGGTGTAGTATAGGTATGGAACATGTGGGTGTGGTATAGGAGAGTCACTGGTTATGTGGGTGTAGTATAGGAGAGTTACTGGTTATATGGGTATGGTATAAGAGAGATACTGTTTATGTGGGTATGGTATAAGAGAGATACTGTTTATGTGGGTGTAGCATAGGGAAGCTATTGGGTATGTGGGTTTGGTAAAGGAGAGTTGTTGGGTATGTGGGTGTAGAATATGTGGGTGTGGTATAGTATAGGTATGGACTATGTGGATGTGGTATAGTCAAGGTGTGAAATGTGTCGGTGTCATACAGAAGACGGTGTGAGACAATATAGGGAGAATTTATTTATATTATTGTATTTATATTACAGAGTGATTTAGTAACAATGGAACGACAGTGATGGTTATTACAGAGAGGTTGGTAAAGGGTCGTGTACATAGCTAAATGCAATGTTTTAGGAGGGACATTGTAAGCTCTGTGAGACAGTTCCCATAAAATTCTTAATATAATGGTGTACTCTGGATCATCTCCACAAAGCACAAAGTTAAAACCTGATAAGAACAGCTCTTCTGTTTCCTGTGTTTATTTCTTGCTCCCTCCATTCTTTCTCTTCAACCCCCTCCCCTTCCTTCCCTTTTCCTTCTCTCATTGACTTGCCATATCCGGTCCAGACGTACAGTACCTCCTTGTCCAAGCCCTTAGGGTATCTCCTTGTCTTTTTTTCCTGAATTAGAGGAGATGGCCCAGGAAGCTGTAGTCAGAACTTTTTCTTGTTTAGGGCCTTGGCTCCCGGCCAGGCCCTATGTTTGTGATCATGGTAACGGTGGCCGTTGAGTGATGACAAGCGGTGACGCAGGAAAGGCCGGGATGATAGAGTAACAAAAAGCAAAGAAGTGACAGTTTCAGGCTGCTCAATGTCCACACCTGCGCTTTAGCATGATGCCCCGCCCCCTCCTCGCGGACTGCCCATCTGGAGGCCCTCTGGAGCAGCAGAGAGGTCTGCTTTGCGCTTATATACTGCGTTTCATATGTGTATGCACTGTGTTTGACCTTTAGGCGCAGTGTTTGTGGACGTCTTGTACAGTGTGTTTGAAGCTGGAACATGTCAGTGTCACATTCTAAAACATAGCGTTTGTTTCATTTCTACACTCTGTGATGCAAAAACTTTGTGGGGCATTGTATTAATTGTGTTTCACATCACGATGCACAGCATTTTTGTTCTTTAACACAGTGTAGCACTCTTAACTGGCAGCACAGCCAAGTATTTGAGCATCTTTTCATATCAAAATTAGTTAATTTATTTGTGTATATTAATTTCTTCCTTGTTTATTTAATTTGCTTGTTTACTTTTGTATATACTGCACAAATTGTAAAATAAATAAAAATACATAAGAGATAGAAGACATAAGCATGATCCATACAGTCAAGCACTATTACATATATGATGTATTCATTCTTTGTTTGTTAAATATGTTTGTTGACCTGTATATATTTCTATACACATGTATATTGTACGTATTTCAAATTGCGCAAATAAAGTGCAGTTTCAGGGTTATAATAGACTCTGTCACTCCATAAGGATTTTCAATGGGTCTAGGTATACTCAGATAGTCTGATCTTTTCACAACAGGCAGTCAGAACATGTATGTTGTGGTGTTAGTGATGACACAGCATTGACATACAGTCTAATTCCTTAGCAATACTGCAAGTTTGAATGGATCACATTTTGGTCTCCTGTCTCTTGTGTTTTTGTTTATCTTATTATTATGTATTAAGCTGCTTATGATTAAAAACTAATTTTCCTTTGGGGATTAATAAATTGTCTGTCTGTGTCTGTCTGTCCGTCTGTCTGTCTATATATCTATCCTGTGTGTCACTCAAAGGACCTGTGTCTGACACTATAGCACATTGTTTTTGGCACTGCATTTGAAAAGAAGTCTTCTTTGTTTCAATGGTGAGATTATGATCTCTCCATTTGGCTGCTTTTATTAAGCTGTTGAATTATCCAAGGATATACAAAGTGCAGAGAGTTTTTGGGCATAAATGCAAAAATGCTGAAAATAAATTACATCATGGTTGACTTCCTGGTTAATAAATCAGTACTTGTTAATCTTTTAAAAACAAAGCTATAAACAGCCAAATCTGTCTTGAGCTTGTGATAGGTTGGGGACAGATCACACAAACAATGGCTCATTCAGGCAACAAATGTGTCCAGTTGAGTTGTCTTACACTTTGAAAATGTTAGACTTTAATGAAGAGATAGTTTCATTGTGGACTGGACTGTACCCACAAACTGTATATGTGTCTGTGTGTGCGCGTGTATGTGTGTGTGCGTGAGTGTGTGCACGCCTGTGCATGTGTGTGTTTGAATATGTATAGGCTGTAGTTTCTCAGCATCTGTAGTGCTAAATTAATGTGTACATTAGAATATAAATTGGTCCAAGCAGTAATCTGAACTCTCCTGATATTCCTTCAGTATGATATAGTATGCACTGTATGCTATTCCAACCACAATGTAACGACAGCTTATAGTTATATGTCAACTGCACTACTTTATCACCCAGTGTTCAGATAGTTTTACCTCATCTTGCGTCAAGATAGTCAACATTGTATACTCCCACAAGGGCTCTAACAAGGGGATAACAGTCGACCAAACGACCAGTCTTAGTACATGAATAAAACTTCCCAATCAAAGACATAACTGGAGAGGCCAGTCCACTGACCTGGACTCAGCCTTTTAGTCTGAGGTTGAAGAGGCCAGAAGCCTATTGCTCCTAGAGGCTGATAGCAGAAGGAATAACCAGTGCAATCACAATCATTATGTTTTGTATAGTAATATTTTGCACAGAATCAAAACATATTTGATGATTTTTTTGCAAACACATTTGAGGGCCAAGTTACTTGAAACAATTTGGGAAGCATTGGGTAGCATTGCTTTGGAATACAGCTTCTTTAATTTGTCTGAGCTAAGATAGTCAATATTGTTTCATGTTACTTGATATCAATACTATATAATTTTGATATCAATACTTTTAATGGCGGGCCTAGATCTGAGTTAATGACTAATAGGCAGTGCTTTGTATGTGTGAGTAACTTGCCATTTTAGTACGTTGAAAACGTGTTTTTCATCGCATTATTTGGGACGAACTACTGAACTGTTGACATTCTGGACCACCATCATGTTAACAAATTGATAGAACTTTATCCTTGAGTTTTCCCCACGCATGGTCCAAAATCTTGTATAAAGCCGTCCCAAAAGAGGGACGGTTTTTAAAGCAGCAAAGGGTGGACCAACTCCATATTTATACCCATAATTTTGGATGATATGCTGGATGTCAGGTGTCCACATACTTTTGGCCATATAGTAGACCTAAAATAGATCGATATAAGACAATGAATATAAAAGTCACTTTCTAAATTATGTCGTGTTTTTCAACATCAGGTAAATGTGTCAAATGTTTCAATTTCCATATAACGTATTAAATAAAAGATGAGCTCATCTGACTGGTTAAAAGGCCTGTGATTTGAATATGGAACATTTGCTAATGGCTGAGTAGCTGTTGGTTACATAATGGGGCCTTAAGAGGGTAAACATCACACATTAGACAATAAAAGTGTGTAATTTTGAACAGTTCACAGCTTGTTTCAAATCAGGGGTAGCAACTGGCTGGAACAAAACCCAATATACATGGGGGCCCAGGATCGAGTTCAAGTAGCCCTGGTGTAGACAAATAAATAAACACCATGTGTTGGTGAATACAATATGTCTATACATTTCTAAAGTGTTAAACAACATTAAAATGTTTTTGGCCCTCCTGAAATGTGCTCTAGTGTTTATTTATTGATTTTTTAAAATTTCTAACCAACACAGGGCTGAGCATATCCAATTCCCTCCCCAGTCTGAAATGGCTGCTCGTCATGCACATTGACCCCATTGTCAATTTGGGAGAGTGTTGGTTCACCTCCAAAAGATGTGGTGTTGCCAGCCGGTTCTTTTCACATGGTCCAATACAGCTAAGCTTGCATAGAGTACAATCAGAGGAAGACCTTTCATATGCAGTTTTAGAGTGCAATCTATATGCACCTGATTGGACAGCAGGGGTTGATAGATCGCAATGCATGCGGAATCCTATCTCACAGAACCCTCCCATTCTGTGGGTGATGCAAATCGCCAATTGGGCTTATGCAGGTACTGGCACGGTTCGGATTTGATCTGGCACCATGAGGCTTATCCGTGCACCACTGTGTGGTGAATGAGCCATCCAGCAGCCCTCACTGTTATGGTTTCGTAGGATAATTCATGTCCTTAAAGTGTTTTCTAACTAAAAATAGCATGCATGTGATCTGGATCTATTTACAACATACAGTAACTGGAAAGCTCTTATTTTGAAGGTGGTAAAAAATGTTATACACCACAACCTTACATAACCTTACTGCGATATTGTGTGAAGTTGCAGTGACATTTTGTTCTAGCTGGGTTTAGCTGAGGATTATATAACATAATATTACCTTGGAAAAATATTCCAACATTGCGCACTTAATATTTTACTGTAACACATTGATTTACTGAAACAAATTGATTGAGCATGGAAGTGGATGCTGATTTTTTCAGACATCTCTAACCTGCTATAAATAATGGGTGAAATGAATGCTCACTCAGCACATTTTTTGACAATATATTCCCCATTAATCAACAGTCTCCAACAATCATGGTGCAGCTGGACAGCACCACTCGAGAACACACAACCATAAAACAACATAAGTGTAAACAGTACATGGCTGTAACCTATAACTAATTTAACCTATTAGTACCTTATAATTACAACAGCGGGTGGTGAAATTAGCCCAGCTCATCAGAGGGCGAGAGCGACCAGCTATACAGGACATCTACTCTAGGAGATTTCTGGAGAAGGCTCATCGAGGACTCCAGACAGAAATAGTTTTCTCTGCTACAATCTGGCAAATGGTATCAGCGCATCCAGTCTTGGACCAGCTGGTTCCAAGACAGCTTCTTCTACCTCCAGGTCATAAGGCTGCTGACCTCTGGACCCCAATCCCCCCCCCCCCCACCCCCCCCTTCCCCCCCGCCTCCCGGCCCACACACACACCCACACACACGTTAAAACACCCAGTGTCTCCAGTGTATTAACTGTACATAGCTCCTGCTATCGGTACATATACTCACTCATCTAAACATTTATGCCATAGCATTCACGGAACTGTGCATATTTCAATCTCAGTTCAGTTCTGTATTTTTAACATCATCATTTATAACAGAAATTCTGTATTTTAATATCTCTTTTCAATTTTGTATTTATGTTCTGCATACAATGTTTAATTGTACAGTTATGTATATATGCAATGTACATTAGTGTACTTTTTATTTTACCCTGTTTCATTTTTTATTCTATTTTAATCTTTATATTTTTTATTACCTTTCCACAAATGAGGTAGTTCGTAGAGCATTTAATTGCCAGCTGACATCTGCTGACATGCTGCAGTGGACGTATGACAAATACACTTTGATTTGATTTAATTTAAGGACTTAAATTGATATTCACGTTCATTCGTTAACCACCCCATCAAAAAACCAAAAACAAAAGCGGGAGCGTAGTAGTTAACTGCTTATATTTTGCTGGAAGGGAATCCCCTGATCTAAACTTGGGAGACTGCACGAGGCTGGGAGATGAAAGAGAATAGCGGCTTGAGAGTGCATCTGAGAACATGATTTTTAAAGAAGGTTTTTTGTCAGCGGCACTGTTTACGTCTTGATCGTACTTGCTTCTGCACGGGTGAGTCATTCTCTGCACCGTGCACATGGAAGGACGCCATGTACTTCAATTTTGGCTGATAACGTACAGGGGGACATTGTATCCTTACACTGAACTTGAAATGTGAGGGCTTGAGTATAGAACGGCGGTATGCCAGGTTACTAATGCAGCTCTATATCGTGTGCTGTACGAATTCGTTTCGAAGTGACTAGCCTACAATTCACGTCCACCTAGTAGTCCATGCATTTTCCATTGGAAAACCTTAGTACATGCTCTGGAGTACATGTAAGGTTTTACATGCATTTAGCAGATTCAGACCTCCACTAGTGCGTGTTGACCACGTAAACATTTATTAATGCTTTTGTTTGTCTCCAGCCCAAATTAAGAATATTTGACCCTGTCTGAACACAGTTTCCGTATTAAAAGGGTTTGGGGCAATTCTATAAACATACTGAAATGCACACTATGATTTTATTAGCCGTAGGTAAAACGCAGTTTTAGTCATGCACAGTGCGTTACGCACGGTTCACAGCAGCTGGGACATGCTATATTTGGTTCACATCCGATGACCAGAGGAGCCGTTACATCAAACACGTATTTGACTTGATGCGTGGCGATTGAGCCCTCCCTTGTTTCGATCAAACGCTTTACTGTTACTATTTTCCGCAAAGTTAAGTTGCGTTCAAAGGGCCATAGAAACAGCCACTGACGCGGTGATCTCCGTGACTCCATCTCTAATTCGCAGCCAGTACCTTCTGAACAGGTTGTGCAACCTCTCCTGTACTTTTTAAGTTGTTATGCCTGAATAGACTGCATCACACAGAGCCCAACTTTGTGCTAATCGGAATGCCAAAGCTCCCAGTTGGAAAACCTTTGTTTTATATTTTCTGCATGTACCTGAGATGCATCGTCATGTTGACGTGCTCAGCAGGTTCCTATGCATTTTTCAGTATTGACGTGGTGTAGCAGATACTTTGCTTATGTAACAATACCATGGGAAGCCTAAGCATGCCCTGCGCCCATGGGATGAAAGCAGCTAGGTCTTGTTGTTGCAGACTCCTTGTCCTAGTATGTAATGCCACATAGCCAACAATAACTAGTGATGATACAGCTCTTGGACTCAGGCTACATTTTTGGTAAGCACCTTCATCATTTGAATCACTCAGGAGCTGCATAATTAACGCTTCTCAGCAAATGAGACGTGTCCAATACTTTACCCTCATTTGGATGTTTTTTTTATGTTTAGAATTTTTTTCAGTCCATAAATCACAGGGTAATTGTTTTTCAATTATTATTATTTTAAATTATGATTAATCCTTGTAGAGGCAGATGCTAATCTTAATTGTGCGGCTTGTAGCTTTCCAAGAAACTCCATATTTTGACTTGTTTTTTCTATAACCTCAGGGTTTGACTCAAAATAATTTCCAAGATAAATATGAATAGTATGGAACTACCCACTGCACTGGTGCTAGGTCCAGTTAGAGTTGGGGATACACTGATGCCAGATTTCATATAACTGCAATGGTATTAGATCCTACAGGACTATAGTAGGAGTAGCTTACTTATGACAGACTTGACAGGGGCTTACATTACCGTAATAGCACATTTGTGTCCTCTCCTTACATGGACAGTATGTACTGTATGTTAATGAATATCCACCTACCCTGTTTAACCTATAAGGGCTGTCTTACCAGTAACTCTGAGTGATTTCAAAACAATCGCTCAGCATTAATATTTTGTTAAAGTATTTCAAAGCATCTTATTGTTTTAACATTTTTAAAAATACTATTTTTTAAAACCTTTCACCATTACCAGTTAGATAGGCATCAGAGCTGAAACATGTACGTGTTATTCTAGGGTTTATATGGCAAAGTCAGATCATTCCCAGAAGCGGCTAACCCAGTTCAAGTTTACTGTTCAGGTCAGTATTTTCTGTCTGAGACACACGATACACATGAGTGGCAGTGAAATAAGTTTCCTAATTATGTTGGCAGAGCTCTTCTTAACACCAACAGAACATTATTGCTGCTAGATAGCACAAAGCATTGTGGGCCAAATCTCTGTGTGAGTGCAGTGCTCTTTTCAGTTTTTATAAACCCTGGTCCTCAGAGCTGCAAGGTCTGCTGCTTTTTGTTTTCACATTAAAATCTGCAACCAATTCAGACTCAAGAAACCAGATGAGGTGAGTTCAATGTAATCAACTGCTTTAACTGATCAGTTGGGAACTGAGCAACAATGAGTGCCAGCACACCCTGTGGCTGTTTAAGACCGGGACTGCAGACCCTTGGCTCATTGGAATCATGTCAGTGGGTCTGTGAGACTGTATTTAATCATTTGTAATGATTAACATATTAGACTGTAATGATTAACATATTAATCAGAGCTGTAAACTGAATGCTATTTATAGCTAATGTTTTGCATTCTAAACTGCACCATGCATTCAACATAGAGAAATATGTTTTTTCTGGGTACAACGGTTTCCTCCCATGGTTCAAAGACATGCAGGTTAGGTTAACTGGAGAGACTAAATTGCACCTAGGTATGATTGTGCGAGTGAATGGTGTGTGTGCCCTGCAATGGATTGGCAACTTGTCCAGGGTGTATTCCTGCCTCTTTCCCAAATCACATTGGGATACACTCCATCATCTCTTGGAACCCTGACCAGGAATAAGCGGGTTAGATAATGGATGGATGGAATGATGGATCGAAGGCAACATAACAAGACATTTCCTGAGTTTAATATTATGGGCAAGCCTGAGGTACACTTGAAGTAATCATTTGCTTGCCATTGCTAGTAGACTACCTGATAACAAGCAACATTTCTTGTGTTACGCATACAAAAAAAACAAAAAAAAACAAAAAAAAAACATCCGCTGTTCTATGCAACTACATTTGTAAAATTCCATATTTGATACAGTATTGAGTGATTTCACATATGTTGGAAATTAAGCATATATGAGCGGCTGACAGTTTTTTGGCACTGAATTCACTCCATAGTGCAGGCGTTATGCGCTGCTGAGGAAAATAATTTGCTCTCCACCGGAGATATAATTTATTTGTTACCAAATATGATCAGGGCACTTCATTTTTCATTGAAAAAGTTCAACGGGCTTGGGAAATCTAGTCTGTTTTTTTATTCCACATATCTTTGTTATGGTTACAAATATGATTATTCCAGACATGGAGTGAGTGCCTTGCTCTGGTTCGTGCCAAAAATGTTTGATAATTCTGTCAGTCCAAATAAAATGCTTTCCAGCAGCCTAGCAGTGCCAGTGGAGTCCAGCCTATTCCAGCAGTGCTGAAAGTCAGCTGTGTGGGTACTTGTGTTTGTGTATGTGCATGTGCGTGTTATGATTATAGTACTTCTCTGATTCTTGGATATCAGCAGCATTGTAGGCCAGTCTGAATCAGAATGCATTATGAATGAAAGAATGAATGAACAAATTAAGTAATTAATGAAAGAAAGAAAGAAAGAAAGAATGAATCAATGAATGAGAGGTCATAATCTGGATCTGGAACCCAGAGATTAAGCTCACTCCTGAGCAAGCTATAAATTGTGTTTGGCATCATGATATGCGAGATGACAGACAAAGACTGAAGCAGTAGTACTTTTACTACTGTACCGAAGCCTATGTGATTCAATGCAAGAATATTTTATTGATACTTTATTGGTTACATGATCACAATTCATGGAGTCCTTTAATATCCAGTGTTATTTAAATGGCATAACATGTTTAAGTGTGGTTTTGTACATACTGTACGACCTCCATGCCACTACTTCCAAACGTCTGAGATGACGCTCCACAGCCAAGCAGCATGAGGGAGACCTATTTCAACACTAGAGGCCACACTTACACCATGCCTATTTATCACCCAATGTCTAGGCATGTCCGCACACATCCCCCCACGTGTGCACATGCACACTCACGGACCCTTTGAATAATAGAGAGGAGAAGAAGAAGAATGGATTGCAGGGTGGTATGGTTTGGGAAAAGTACTTCATCAGCCTGTGTGTCATACCTCATGCTGCCCTATGTACAGTTTCACCAATCAGAGATGTGTGGGTTGTGTAGTCTCTGTCCTCCATCGCTGCCTATGGCTTCAGTAAGAAGTCCATTAGCATTTGGCTTCGTGCCAGTAAGAAATCATATTGTGACACGGTGAAACTTTCAGTTTTCTAACGTAATAGGTAAAAAAAGGTTCAAGCCATTATGGGAAACATCTGCAAAATCCCCTGAACTCTTATTTGGAGATCATGTTCATGTTTAATATTGGGATAAAAAAAAAAGGAAAACGGTTAAATTTCAGGTTGAAATCGCAGGACCCACATAGCCTGGCTGTGAGTTAGCCCAGAGCTTTCAGATTAGTTTAAATTGCAATGAGCTTAATTTCAGGCATGGCCACAAATTGAGCTGATGGATCAGTGCTGCTATATAACATATGGAATGGAAACTTATAATAATGTCAGAGGGAGAGAGAGAGAGAGAGAGAGATAAAGCTCTCCTTCACTGACTGATTGCAGAACTGCATGGTCAAAGCCAGTGAAGGTCTCTTCAACACTCCTCGGAGACTCCAGTTCTGCAGTGTGTCGTAGCGTTCTACGCATGGGCTGTAATTGACCTGTACTATGTGGACAATGGAAAGAGAGAGACGGTGAGGAGAAGGCCATTGAATTGCAGTCACAGGAGTCCAATGAAATATTTCAGTATTAATTTCTCTTTGAAGCAGCAGCCTTGGCCAGTAATCAGTGTGCCTGCCTAGCCAAGTGGGTGTAGCATTGTCTATGGGAATCAGTGTTTTGTTCATGTAGTAGGTGGGGAGCTGGGCTTTGGCATAGCTCTTAGGGGAATGAGGAGGGGAGCATCATCTGTAATTGCACCAATGTGTAATCAACAGTAAAAAACCTTTTGTTTCCTTTGTTACGGTTCTCATGTGCTTAGCCCAGAGGGGCATCATTATCTTATTTTCTGTGGGTGCACTTCAGGACTGCTGTGTCAGGACCGCTGTGTAGGTTGGGCTGTCCGCCTACCTTTTTTTTTTTTTTGCTAGTTCTGTGTACAGTGTACCTGGAGTACATCCAAATGAGAGGGGTAGAATATAATGTATCCACACGCACGCATTCACACACGCACACACGCTCGCACGCACGCACACACACACATAAACACATGCCTCGGAGATGTGTTTTTCCAACACAACCAAAACAACATTTCTTCTGAGGATTCAACTAAAACAACATTTCTTCTGAGGATTCAAATGAAGTGTTCAATAGCCTAGTACCAGCTGTGTGAGAGTGTCAAATCAGAGACACAGTGTACAAATATTAAAGCAGAGAGAGAGAGACTGCAAGTAGTAAAGCAGAGAGAGAGACTGCAAGTATTAAAGCAGAGAGAGACTGCAAGTATTAAAGCAGGGAGAGAGACTGCAAGTATTAAGGCAATGTGAAAGTACTGTATTACCGCGTAGACCCAGTGTCAGAATATTAAGCAGAGAAATGCCAGAGAGCAGAAAGAACAGAAGACGAATCGTACTGAATATCTTGCTGTCTGACAGCAGTATCCTCCTCCATATCAGTGTCCTCTGTCCGCCTTCTCCCCCGATGTCCTACAGCAGATGTGAGCTGTGTGGGTCTGCTGCCCCAGTCTCACCCCGAGCCTGCAGCTAACTGGAGCGCTACGAGTCTGCTTCCCCAGTCTCACCCCGGGCCTGCAGTTAACTGGAGCTGTGTGGTTCTGCTGCCCCAGTATCACCCAAGGCCTACAGTTAACTGGAGCTCTAAGAGTCTGCTTCCCCAATCTCACCCCGGGCCTACAGTTAACTGGGGCTGTGGGTTCTGCTGCCCCTGTCTGACCCCGGGCCTGCAGTTAACTGGAGCTGTGTGGTTCTGCTGCCCCAATCTCACCCCGGGCCTATGGTTAACTTGAGCTCTATGGGTCTGCTGCCCCTAACTCACCCTGTGCCTAAAGTTAACTGGAGCTATGTGGGTCTGCTGCCCCAATCTCACCCCGGGCCTGCAGTTAACTGGAGCTCTATGGTTCTGCTGCCCCAGTCTCACCTCGGGCCAACGGTTAACTGAGCTCCGTGGTTCTGGTAGCTAAAGCCCACCCTGTCCCTTTAGTTACCTGGAGCCGATAGGGTCTGCTGCACCCTATTCTCACCTGTGCCTAAGTTAACTGGAGCTCAGTGTTCTAGCTGCTATCCATAATTATACCCTGCTATGCCTAAAGTTATGAGGCCCTGTATGTGGCCACTCATCTCCCCTTCTAAGCTCAACAGATTGCCTAAAGCTATAACTGGAGATTTTGGTTCTGTGCCCCTGTCACATCACCCCGGGCCTCAGTTAACTGGAGCTGTTGGATTATGCTGCCCTGTTAGCCAGAGCCTGACAGTTATTTGACTGAAAGTCAGACACTGCTTCACCCAATTTTTCACGCTCAGTTAACTGGAGCTCTATGGTTCTGCTGCCCCAGTCTCACCTCGGGCCAACGGTTAACTGAGCTCCGTGGTTCTGGTAGCTAAAACAGCCGCGCACGTGCCCGGGCTTCTGTCCCCCTTGTTACCGGGCCGGATACGGCACAGATTTCGCCGCAGCGCTCAGTTCCCATTCTCAAGTTTCCGTCGATGTTTGGAGCAGCGTGGCCGCAGTGTATACACATAACATAGCTTATACCATTAATTATACCCCTGCTTAATGGAAACTCGCCAAATGCCTTATGCCAAGGCCCCTGTTATTGTGCCACTCAATTCATTTTTCCCCTTGTTCTTTTGTTAACAGTCAGTCTTTAAACAGATATGCACTGTTGGAAAGGGTCCATACTAGAAGCACAATGGAAGACATTGTTGGGGGTATGGGCTGTATGGTACCCATTAGATATGTAGGAGCTCTTTTTGCGCTACATCAAACAAAGCGCCATTGAATGAAGCTCTCACGTTACCGCGCTGCTTTGGACTTATGCGTCTGTTAGGATCAGATGTCTTCATGAAGTTATTTTGATCAAAAATGAAATTGTCAGACCAACTGAAACTTCACTCTGACATATTTCTTGCCAGGACAATTAAAATACAGTTCTGACATATTTCTCACCAGGCTTGTTTATAAATTGACAATAGTGAGTATCAAAATGAATTTCCATGTTTCTTCGGCGGTGGTCCAGTGGATAGCATTGCTGCCTCACAGTCTTTCTGTGTGTAGTAGCTGGTTCTCATCGTGTCCGTGCAGGTTCCTTCCAGTTTCCTCCCACAGCTCAGAGACATACAGCTTAGGCTAATTGGAGACTCTACATTGCCCATTGAGTGTGTGAGTGAATGGTGTGGTGTGTGGGCCCTGTGATGGACTGAGTGTAATCCTGCTTCTCACCCAGTGCATGCTGGGATACGCTCTAGCCCCCAGGGTTAGATAATGGATGAATGGATGGATCCTTTTGAATAGATTTAGGTTTTGTGAATAGGAATATGTGGATGGGTGGTGACTTTTAGGAATGGAATATAGGTCTATTCAGAGGTCTCACCTAGGAGACTTTTCATGCACACCTATCCGCATCCCTGATCTTTATATCTAGTGCAACTAAACCAGACCTCAATCAATTCCATAGCTATACAGTGGCATATATATCAAGTTCATAGCTATACAGTGGCATATATATAAAATCCATAGCTATACAGTGGCATATATATAAAGTTCATAGCTGTACAGTGGCATATGTATCAAATCCATAGCTATACAGTGGCATAGGTCCCCACCATCAAACCTCCGATGGAAGCAAATATTGGGAGCTGCATCATGTGAACCAATTAAATTGATTCCAAATGATTTTGATGCATGCAATTCTGGATTGGCCACAGGGGAAGCTGGTGTGCCACATGCTTGAGATTTGAATAGTATTCCTATAGTTAGGGAAGTCACACCTGTTCTGGCGATTCTTCAGAAAACATATTTTGACAGTTTATTTTCAGTCAGTTTCAAATCTAGTGGTCCTGTGGCTTCAAAATTCCATTGCAGTTGGGGACCCGAATCGACCCGTTTTCACTGTTATAAAAAGAACACCCATTCATAAAGCTGAAATACTTCATACCACACTGTAGACAAGATCTTGGTGAAGGAATACATGTAAAAAAATCTTTGAAGATCCAGAAGGCAATCCAGAAGGCAGCGTATGTCTCCTTTCAAACATAATTTAACTGAAAACTAAAATGCTTTATACCACACTGTAGACAAGATCTTGGCAAAGATAGACGTGTAACAATATCAGTTTCATTGTTCAAACAGGTTTAGCTGTCTAGCCATGTCAGAGAATATTTTATAGGGCCTCTTTCCTAGCATAGTCAGCATAACTTGGATGAATCGAAATTGAACAATCGGAATAATGTCCAGACAAGGGGTCGGGTAAAATTTGAATAACAGTTCATTTCACCAATACAAAATTCCTTGGGGGATTATATTGAATAAGACAGCGAGCACCGTTTTTTTCCCGGTGCTGTTTCACTCAGGACGCTGGCAGCTGTAACGTTGTACCGAAATATACCAACATATGAATCAATAATAACCAATTAACATATGAGACATTTAACAGTAAGATCTTGTGATAAATTGTATAATAATGCCTTCCACATGGTTAGATTTTTTATGATAGCCCCATTGATTTTGATACAGGCACAAATGCTTGTAAATTGAGTCAAATTAGCAAAATCATTTCTGATATCTAAAGTAAAAGAGTAACATCGCTGAACTGTCAGTGCACTTTGGAATTGATTTAATAGCTTTGACCTCCCTACTATAATATTAAGCCCCTCTATCGAGCCGGTGTGTATGCAGGTTTTTGTTTCCACCAATTGCCCTGGCTAAATGTGCTAATTGGCTGGGTACACCAACACTAGTTCACTCATAGATTGAATCATAGTCAAGTGATTCACATAGGGAGACAAGAACTGTCTTTGGCTGCTATTCATGTGTTTACCAAAAAATGCTACTAAAATGTCAGATGGCATAATTGTTTGGGCTAATTAAGTAACGAAGGCCAGAAGTTGGCATGAGAACCAGAAGCAGATACAGACCTCATCGCCCCCCTCTGCTCTATCTTTATGATGAAGACTATTTGTTTGATTAGCTAACGTACAAAGGTGAAGGCTTTTTAATGCTTAATTGCAAGGCTTAATTTTATCAATTTGTAGAGCTTGACATTTGCTGAATAATGATTTTATTTTCCTTGGTCAAGGGTGAAACATTGCATTCCACCTGCATTATGGTTAAATGCCCATATCTACACTATGCAGCTTCAGTATCACTGAGTCCCACGGATGGATTGTATCCACGTTAAAATTTCTTATATCAGAACTGATGTTATGAATGAAAGGCTTAGTATTTTATTTGGGCTTAAGAACCCCAGGATTTAGATGCTGATCCTATGAAGGCATTGGCCCCACATAGATCCTTCACAGATGTAGGTGCTGACCCAGTCCAGATAACAGATGCTTACCTCAAATTCAGATGCAAGTGCTGAAATTCAGACAGAGAGCCTGACCCTGCTTAAATGCAGAGACACTGTCCTTGCTCAAATGCAGTCAAGGACATTAGCCCTGCTCAAATGCAGACAGAGACATTAGCCTGCTCAAATGCAGACAGAGACATTAGCCTGCTCAAATGCAGACAGAGACATTAGCCTGCTCAGATGCAGACAGAGATATTAGCCCTGCTCAGATGCAGACAGAGACATTAGCCTGCTCAAATGCAGTCAAGGACATTAGCCCTGCTCAAATTCAGACAGAGACATTAGCCTGCTCAAATGCAGACAGAGATATTAGCCCTGCTCAGATGCAGACAGAGACATTAGCCTGCTCAAATGCAGTCAAGGACATTAGCCCTACTCAAATACAGACAGAGACATTAGCCTGCTCAGATGCAGACAGCGATATTAGCCCTGCTCAGATGCAGACAGAGACATTAGCCCTGCTCAAATGCAGACAGAGACATTAGCCTGCTCAAATGCAGACTGAGACATTAGCCCTGCTCAAATACAGTCAAGGACATTAGCCCTGCTCAGATGCAGACAGAGACATTAGCCTGCTCAAATGCAGTCAAGGACATTAGCCCTGCTCAATGCAGACGAGACATTAGCCTGTCAATACGTCAGACTACTGCTCAGATGCAGACAGAGACATTAGCCTGCTCAAATGCAGTCAAGGACATTAGCCCTGCTCAAATGCAGACTGAGACATTAGCCCTGCTCAAATACAGTCAGGGACATTAGCCTGCTCAAATGCAGACAGAGACATTAGCCATGCTCAAATACAGTCAGAGACATTAGCCTGCTCAAATACAGACAGCGATATTAGCCCTACTCAAATCCAGACACAGTTACCGATTCTACACAGATGCAGGCCGTGAGGACAATGTTTATGCCACACAGATTTTCTGCTGTCTGTGCTGGGGGGTGTGGAACGGGGGGGGGGGGGGGGGGGGGGGGGGGGGCTGCCGTGCCTCACATCCATCTGTATTTGTCTGATTAACATTTCCAGGAGGTTTTTTGGGAAGAACGCAATGGAAGGAATTTGGCAAACGTAGTCTGGGTTATTGGAAAAAGACATTGGAAAAAGTTGTATATTGTCTGTCCCCTTTTTAGAGTGTGGATTTTAACATCACTCAGGTCCTTGTGTCTCTTCAGGTGCTGTTTCTGTGTGGTTGGCTGAAAGGCCGGGCGTGTCTGGAGATTGAGAAGTAGGGGAAATGGGTGTGTTTGCGCTGAAGGAGGGGGGTTGTGTCCGAGCTAGGGGTCAACCTTAAGGCTTGTATGAACTTTTGACCCCTAACACATTATGATTGGTCTTTATCTTAGCATTGAATGGGGTCATTGAGATTGTGTTAGTTCTGCTTGAATAAGAGCTCTCAGTATTAGTGCAGACTGTCTAGAGTAGGTGTTACTCACTAATTTTCATTGATTGTCATTTTTACTTTTGCCTGAGTTTGTCATAGAGAGAGCCAAATAGGGCTTGTTCCTTATCTAATGATGCAGCACTGAGCCAGCGATGCTATTTTATGCTGCTTCTATCAGACCAGAGGTTATTGCTCCGTTGAGCTGAGCCCTGAAGGTGCTACATGCTACGTGCGCTTCTCTCACCACTCGTCATAATGGGCGAGGAGCGAGAGGGGGCGGTGGGCAGGGGCGAGGGAGGGGGAGGCGCTGGCTTCATTGATTCCCGCCTGGGGGGGGGGGGGGCATCCCAGGGATGATGCGGGCAGGGGCCGCGGTATAAACACAGCTTATAAACACAGCTATTATTACATTCAGCCGGCTAACGCCCAGGGAAGAGGCCACGGCCTGAATCAGGAGGATCGCCTGCCTGCCCAGCTGCACCATTTACCTACCTGTCTATGCAGGCGCACTTGGACAGCCGTAAAAAAAAAAACTGTTTTTCCGGGCATCGGAAGGACACTGCAAAGCACTGCCTGCATTTGTATAAACTCAGGGCAAACAGGAGCAGGCATCACTGCAGCCTAGTGATTTTTGGGAAGTGGTTTGTTTGCTTGGTTGCCTCTTTAAGTGGCTTTTGGACTCTGAAAAAGATTCTAAAACCAAGTAATACAAAGGTAAATGTTTTTGTTTCAAATTATTATTCTAACAATTAGGAATTGTTATTCTTTTGAGAGGTTCTGTGATCACCCCTCGGTGCTGAGTGGGGTTGGGGTGGGGGGTGTTGGGGGGGGGGACCCCGTCAAAAATCAAAAGAGCCAACAGAGCATGAGATTATAGATACAGGAAAGGAAGACTTGGCAGAAAGAGGGATGAAAGGAAGACAGATCATCAGAATAAAGGAAGGCGAGGGAAGTCTCTGTTTGTTCTGGATGTTATGTCTGTAGAGGAAATGAGAGAACAGCTGGTCCTACTCATACACACGCACACACACACACACACATACACATACACACGCACACACATGTATGCAAGCACACACACACACATGCACTCACAAACATGTGCACACACCCAAACGTACGCACATACACATGTACAAACTCGCACACGAGCACCCATGGGATAAGTGTCCATCAAAAGGTGTCATCATAGCAGAGGGGCATCTTTTCCTGTTTTCCATACCATTTCCTGATTATTCTGAGTAAAGGAGAAAGGAGAGAGGGGATGAACATCAGGTGGGCTGGTGGACTCCCGCCGCTGGACTCAGATTGTGGTCTTTAGCGACTTCCTGTGGGAGGCCCAGCCCTCTGCACAAAGGTGCCCTGTGTCAGGATCTGCGCTCCATGTGTGTCTCATCCAGCCGTCTTATCTCATCACCAGCAGGCTAGCTAGCGTGCCTCTACCAGTCAGCGTGACATATCTCCAACATGTGAGAGCGTCTCATCCAGTCCGCCCCACTGTGCTGCTGCCAATCAGCTTGTCACACTGCCAAGAAGCAGGACTGCCAATAAGCAATCAGCTCGTCTTTTCACCAGTATTCCAGTGCCACATTCTCTTCTCTGATTCTCCTGATGGACAGTCACATTCCTTTGTCATGAACAAAAGCCTCTCTATATATATATATATATATACAGTAAGCTCCATAATCTTTGGGACAAGTACATATCTTTTCTTGATTTGGCTCTGTATTTCACAATTTTATATTTGTAATCATATGTGGTGAAGTTTGTAATTCATATGTGGGTGAAGTGCACAATCTTGGCTTTTAATTATGGCTGTTTTTATGCATTGTGATTGCACCATGTAGAAATTTCATCACCACCCCCCCATTCACCCATTTCAGGGCACCATAGTGTTCGGGATAAATTGCTTCACTGGTGTTTATAATGACTCGAGTGTGTTCAATTGCTTCCTTAGTGCAGGTATAAGATAAATTTCAGTAACTAGTCTTGATAATAGGCTTTTGATTGCCTTTGGAGCCTGTTATTGGCGTTTGTCGACATGAGGACCAGAGTTGTGCCAATGAAGATCAAGGAATCCATTATGTGGCTGAGAAATAAAAAAACCTGAGACATAAGTTGTCCTTAGGCTAGCCAACATCAACTTTATTGACTTACAATGCTCATTGTAAGCCAAGGAAGTCCTCTACCGTTGATGACCAAAGCATTCTCACCAAAATGAAGAAAAACCCCCAAACAGCTGTCCAACAGACCTGAATCACTCGGCATGAGGCAGGTGTGGATCTGTCAGAGAAGGTTTCACAGACAGAAGTGCAGAGGTTACACTACAAGATGCAAGCCAATAGTTTGCTGCAAAAACAGGATGGCCAGGTTATAGTTTGCTAAGAAGCACCTAAAACAGCTTGTTGATAAATGAGACCAAGATTCACTTGTATAGGAGTGTTGGCAACAGAAAAGTGTGGAGGCCAATGGGAACTGCCCAAAACCAAAGCACCCCCCCCTCCATCTGTGAAACATGGTGGTGGGGGGTGTCATGGCTTGGGCTGGTATGGCTGCCACAGATACTGGTTCATTTGTCTTAATTTATGAAGTAACTAGGAGAAGCAGAATCATTTTTTAAATTCATTTTATTCACTGTAGAGGTCATTCTTTGGCTTACCTGGCTTTTTGTGATTTCTGAGCTCATCAGTGCACTCTTTCTTCTTGACAATGTTCCAAACAGTTGATTTTGGTTAGCCTACGATTTTGCCTGTTTCTGGTTTTATTATTTCTCAGCCTCATAATGGCTTGCTTGACTTTCACTGGCACAACTCAGGTCCTCATATTGACAAACACCAATAACAGACTCCTAAGGCAATCAAAAGAGTAGAATCAAAACTAGATTCTGAAAACTCTCTTATACCTGCACCAAAGAAGTAATTGAACGCATCCGACTAATAAAAAACACTTCTCATTTGTCCCTAACATTATGATGCCCTGGAACGGGGGGGGGGGGGGGGGACTATTTATAAAAAGTACCGTCATTTCTACATGGTAAAACCGAAATGTATTGAAGTACCCTTAAATAAAATGTGAGAATGTGCACTTTAACCACATGTGAATTTTTTGGTTTACAAATCAAAGATTGTGGAGTACAAACCCCAATAAATAAAAAAAAGTCTTTGTCCCAAAGATTAGCTACACACACACACACACACACACACACACAATGCCCTCCAGAACTGTTGGCTCCATTTGTATGAACAAAACATCCTGGATGAAATTAACTTTATTGTTTATCAAATGCTTCCTATGCTCAGCAATATGAGACAATTATATAATCTTCTTGTGATAACATTGCTCGGAATTTTAACCTTAAATAATTTAGATTCAGAAGATCTTTCCTTGGTCCTCACTTGTAGACTCTTCTCCTTAGCTCAATCTGATAGATTGGGGGACTCAGGTGGCCATTGTAAAAGCTTGATTCTGTGGTCAGTTGACCATTTTTTGTGGACCACAATACAGAAGCAGCCCGATTTTGATTTAAAATTTGGTGCCTGACGGACTCCATGATGCCACGTGTTCTAACAAGGTTCCCTGGGCCACTGGGTGCAAAGCAACCCCGAAGGACCATACCAAACCTGCCAGAAAGCCCTATATCAGTCTCATCTGCCAGAGAATCAAGGTCCAAACGAAAAGTTTCAATGACATTTAGCGATGACAGAGCCTTTCATCTGGCAATCCCTCCCAAAAAGCATTTTGGCCTGGAAGTGGTGCCGCATGGTAGATTTGGAGACTTTCTTCAATTGTGGCCCTTGCAATTTACCGTAACATATTTAATACATGGCATGTGCTTTTAGACAAAGCAATTTATAAACGTTCCTTTTTTGCCAGACCATCTGCCTCTGTGTGTGGGGGGCACAATGTGTTCCTGTTCTCTTTTGGGCTCTTTTACCGCTGTCTCATCAATTTAAAACCTTTTGATTATTTCCCTATTTGTAGAAAGTGATATCTTTTTGTAATGACTTGTTTTGTTTCTCCATTGTGATGGATGAAATTGATTTTACATGAGTGTTACCTCATTTTTGTGCCCCAGTGAAACAGGAAACCATGGGATGCCATAATACAATTTCCTCAGTTTCAAATGAAGTTGAAAAGTAGCATGTTACTGCAGATTTATGTGACATCATTTTGGAAGAATATGGCTTGTTAAACGTCTTTCCCTTTCTTTATTCTGTGTCAACGGTGTGAATAGCTTTGGGGATTTGGAGGGGACTAAACACATGCACATGTGCACACACACACACACACCCACCCACACACACACATTAGTTTCATATACATCATGGAATCATGAAGAATGTGATGCAAACAACCACAACAGTACTGCAATCAACATGTGCAATGCTATCATCAACCGCATAATGGAGGCACCCTGCTGTCATGGATATGTTGAAATCAGTCATACAAAGCTTTGATATCAAGAGCAGTTATGTGGAGATCAAGTGACCGCATGTTTGATATGGAACTGAAAGATATTTTCTTATATTGCCGCACTTGTTGAAACCACAGATTTTGATATCAAATATTGACACCTGTAAACACACCACAAATCAGATCCCCAAACACAGGTTGCATGCTGGGAAGAGTGTGTAAACAGTTTCGCAATCCTCTTGGCCATGTATGGCTGTATTCATTTAAATTGAATGCAACTGGCTGGGAAATTTGTAAGCCAACTGACTGCTAATTTACTCTGGGCGATAAAATCGAATGTTTTGATGTCATTTTCTTGGCAAAGTGAATAGCTGTCTAATTAAGTCCAAGTATAAGCTGTCTAATTCATTGCATTTCTAATTTTAGAACATTATAAACGGCTGTGCCTTTCTTTTTTAATAGCCTAAAGTTGACTAAAATGCTTGGCAAATCAAAGCCAGAATAAGGGATTTAATACGTTTTAACATGATTTTCTGATACAGATACAGGGCTACATACAGTGTCTATGATCCAGTATAACAGTATAATACTGGGCCACTAAAATTGGGCTGGGCTCCCAGATTTGGTGCTTGATAGAACAGAGGATAACACAAATTTATGATTTGTCCACCCCTGCTCTATGTTGATATCAGGGAAAGTAAACATTGTTATCAATTTGGTTTGTGAAGACAAACTGTTGCTTTATGTTTTCAATTTGCAGTGTCATGCAGTCGACTAGTAACATGATGTAACCAAATATTAATGTGATGCGATCATGCTGTTAACCATTTAATAATAGAATGGTTGCCAAGACTGGACTCTGGGTTTCATATGAAGGGGTTAATATGTTTTCAGCGGTGAGACTGAAATCATTTCAGTATATTACGTGGAGCCAAGGGCCAGAATATTATACACTATAGTAAGACTCTTGGAAACAGAGTGCCACACAGTGCAATGCTTAGGGCATACAATGATATTAACTGTGTTGTCTTTGTCTCTCTTGGGATGTGAACCCACCCTCACATGAGACGTGCATGCTCTCAAATACTTGTGTACGCATGCAGTTTGTGTACACAACTGTGTTTTGTGCATGCCTCTGCATTATTGTGCATTTGTAAAGGCATGTATGTGTTTACATGTGTTTGTGTACGTATGTGTATGTGAATCTGCATACATGTACCAGTAAATCTGCTGGTGAGCCTTCTTTCTTGGTTTTTCAACTTTTTTCTCTACTGTATGGCTGATACTGTGGCGCATCGCTGGCTGTACTATTTTGCACCACAAGGGGGCAGGCCTTATGCACAGTTGCTTGATAGGCCTGCCAGGGTATAGGTTTTTTTTTAACCACATGACTGTAGATTACATAAAAATATTAATATGTATTTTTGCTTCTGGAAGCTTTAAGACTTAACATGAATATACGAAACATCCATAAAAATCACACGCACATGCTTCATTTTGCAAAGAGTTTCGACAAGCTGACAGTACCAGGCTTTTTCTAACATGCCACAAACAAACCCTACTTCCATTTTAAGCTATGTCTGGTGTGACCTTTGCAACCATTACAGCACCCTCAAACCTCAATCCTCAAATTGAATTGCTGTTGCACTGAGTCTGCTACCCTGTTTTAAAATGGGTATTATACTGAGAAAAAAAACAAAAGGACCAACCATTGTGCTGGTTACATTGTGACTAGGGGGTATGGTGTGCACTAGTGCTGTATTGTGTGTTGGTTACATATTGACTGTGTAGACTACATGCAAGTCTCATAGCAATTTCTTGAATGTGATGTTACATGCATTATATTATGTCAATAATATATGCACATGATCTCAGATATGAAACTCCAGTCTGTTGTCTGAACTATTAACCAGTAATTTATTTTTAATTCCCCAAAGCCATTAGATGTGTGTTCCTTTTTGTATTGTTGAAATTGAAACCTCACCCTCACTTGACTACTTCAACTTGATTCCCAATAACCCAGTTTCTGCTTTCTACTTTTCTTCTTATTTCTTCTTTTATGTGCATACAATCAGATCTAAAAATATTGGCACATAAAATAAACAACACAGGTAATGAGTCATTGTTTGCGCAAAAAGAAAATCAGAGAGGGGGCAACTATAAATTCTTGATCGGTTTTCAGTCTGGAAACTGAGATGGCCTTTGCAAAACAGTAATTTTGTGGTCAGTTTACCATTTCTTGGTTGATTTTCAGGTATGCTTGTGATCAGTGTCTTGTGGAACATATCGTTTGCAGCCAAGTTTTGGGTTTTTCTGACCAAAATGTCCTTGTTGCAGTTCATGATTTCATTGACCTTAACACATTCTCCAAGGACCCATGGGTGCAAAACAACCCTAACAACATCAAATGCAACAACAGCCATATTTCACCATGTGCATGACGTTATTTTCAACATAATCCTTCCATCCTCCCGATGCCAAACCTAGTCCTGGTGTGCCTGGCCAAAAAGCTCAATTTTGGTCTCTTCTGACCATAACACCAGGTTCCAGTCAAACTTCCAATGCTGTTCTTCGATTGGAACCGGATGCTACGGTCAGATGAGATCCAAATAGAGCTTTTTGGCCAGGCACACCAGTGAAATGGTTGACAGCCCACAAAATTACTGTTTTGCAACGGCCATCTCAGTCTCCAGACTGACTAACCAATCGAAAATGTGTGTTTCAAATTGAAGAGGGTAGCCCACATTCACAGACTGAAGGATCTTGAAATCTTCAGGATACAGGATGGTCAAAGATTCCTCCAGTATGATCACTAATCTCATAATACTGTATGGAAGACGACTCAACAGTTTTATTCACATGAAGGTAGTGCACAAGTATAACAGTATAATACTGGGCTACTAACACAAGTACTGAAAAAGGGAGGCAATAATTTTGACACATAACTTTTTGGGAAATAAAATTATTACTAGTTTAAACTGAAACCTTTTCTCTGAATACTTGCATTTATATGTAAAAAAATAAATAAATAATAATAATCTGTTAATTTTATACAGCAATTGTTGTCAGGTTTATCAAGAATACAAACTGCCCCACTGCCCCACAAGCAGGCCTGAAGGTTGTAATGAGGACTACTCTATTTACAGTATATGGAAGTTAGGACTACAACACTATAAACAGAATTTATAAAAAGATTTATCAAAAGTACAGAAATGGGCATCAAGATTGCAAAAAGCAAAATAGTTTTATTTTGGTTTTTGGTTTTTAATAAGGTTTTAAGGTGTTAATGTTATATGGCCAAGAGGGAGTAGGAGGAAATTTGTTAAAAGAAAGGTTTCACACTGAATTTTTACACGTAAAGTGATAAATCCCTGAAATAGCTGGCTAGGACTTGCAATAGGAAGATAAACACTTGTAGTCAAGACCAGGATTAACACAATGTGAAATGCACATATGCCTTGGAAAATTTACGAGCCTAGGTGAGCTTTATGGCCTTTCATTATATGTGGCCTCATGCTTGTATTCTTTTGTAATTACCTACAGTGTGAAATATTCCCATGTTTTCATATGCTGAAAATACTTGAAAGTGTTTGTGGAACACAGTGTTTGTTTTTTCTTGTCATCTTGTTGAACTCTCCACCCTGTGCAAAAAATATTTCACCTCCAGTGACGGAGGCCACTATGATAAGAGTTTATGGACCTGGACTGTATCCATGCATGATTCACTCAATTCACTCAAATGTTCCATCTGTGCTCTTGTCTAAAGTTGTTGTTTGAATGCATTGTTTGATTACCCAGCAAGCAAAAACAACCCTAAGATCAAATGTGAAAAATTACTGTTACAGTATGACCAGACATAAAGACAGGAAAGAGATTTGTATAGTCTCAAGAGAGGGAACGGTCCATTGCCCATGGCCCCCTGCCCATGTAAGCATTCACCCTGCTCCTGTGCAGACACTACAGGGGGAGGAGCTGAGTCACTACAGGGGGAGGAGCTGAGTCACTGCCAAGAGAGGAGCTGAGTCACTGCAGGGGGAGGAGCTGAGTCACTACAGAGGGAGGAGCTGAGTCACTACAGGGGGAGGAGCTGATTCACTACAGGGGGAGGAGCTGAGTCACTGCCGAGAGAGGAGCTGAGTCACTGCAGAGAGAGAAGCTGAGTCACTACAGGGGGAGGAGCTAAGTCACTGCCGAGAGAGGAGCTGAGTCACTGCAGAGAGAGGAACTGAGTCACTGCAGGGAGAGGAGCTGAGTCACTGCAGGGAGAGGAGCTGAGTCACTGCAGGGAGAGGGGCTGAGTCACTGCAGGGAGAGGGGTTGAGTCACTGCAGGAAGAGGAGCTGAGTCACTGCAGAGAGAGGAGCTGAGTCACTGCAGAGAGAGGAGCTGAGTCACTGCAGGAAGAGCAGCTGAGTCACTGCAAGGAGAGGGGTTGAGTCACTGCAGGGAGAGGGGTTGAGTCACTGCAGGAAGAGGAGCTGAGTCACTGCAGGGAGAGGGGTTGAGTCACTGCAGGAAGAGGAGCTGAGTCACTGCAGGAAGAGGAGCTGAGTCACTGCAGGGGGAGGAGCTGAGTCACTACAGGGGCAGGAGCTGAGTCACTACAGGGGGAGGAGCTAAGTCACTGCTGAGAGAGGAGCTGAGTCACTGCAGGAAGAGGAGCTGAGTCACTGCAGGGAGAGGGGATGAGTCACTGTAAATAGAGGGGCTGAGTCACTGCAGGGACATGAGCTGAGTCACTACAGAGAGAGGAGCTGTGTCACTGTAGGGTTAGCAACTGAGTCAATGCAGAGAGTGGAGCTGTGTCACTGTAAATAGAGGAGCTGTGTCACTGTAGGGTTAGCAACTGAGTCAATGCAAAGAGAGGAGCTGGGTCACTGCAGGGAGAGGAGACATTCATAAGGTGTGTTTTGCAGTTCTGCATAGGTTCCTTTGTGTTGTACACCTCTGTGTTGTGGTCAGTGTATTTCTGTGGTGTGGCTTTGCAGGGCTATGTCATGGAAGTGAGAGTAAATGGAGTGCAGAGCACTTGGGTTCATGCCCGATTGACACTTTCCAGAACCAGGAGGCTGCCCTGCTCCTGCTGATCTGACCCCATTAACCACACCCCCAAGAGCCCTTTAACCCCACCCCCAGGAGCACATTAATCCGGCCCTTTTGGTGTGCATCAAGCCCATCCCATCACATATTAACTTTAACACAGTTGCAATAACCCCGTCTCTTAGAAATGCCTTAACCGTACCCACAGGAACACAGTAACTTCACCTACAGGAGCAAGAAGGACCACAGGAACTCTTAATTGAGCTGTGGTTTTGCAGGAGCTGTGTGCAATGTCTATTTTAGGGTTAGTATGGACTTCGTCTGCATTTATTTATATTTATATTTGTTTCTTTCTGCTGTGGTGTCAATCTGTAAATTGCACAGAATAATCAGTGAAAAAATGGAAACAGCAAAAATAAATAAATAAATAAATCCAACCTCTTCCCCAAAAAAGTTAGCCTGATATTCAGGAAAAAACATTTCCAGCACAGTAACATTATTCATGGAAGACATGTCGTTATGGATATTAGATGTTTATTTCACTGTGTTACCACTTTTATTGTAAGACACATTTACTGTAACTGTAATTTTTACAGATACAGCATTATATAGATATTATATAGAAGTTATTTCTATATAACCAGAGGTGGAAAATCCAGGTTCAGAAAGTAAAGATCCTCTGTAGTATTTTGTCTCAATCACCTGAATTTGCTAATTAGCACAATTTTTCAGCTAAATGAAGGTCAAACTATTGAGTGAAATCAGCTGTTCGTGGGTGGACTTTTGTTTTTTGGCCCCTGGACTTTCCACCTTTGTGTATGACCAAATTTAATATTTTGTCAAGTTGGAAAAGTGACGGACTCAATTCACATTCAAGCCTTTGGTCAGATTGTTGAAGAGCAGACGGAACCACAAGATAAGCATTTGGCAAACGGCGCTCTAAGAAGGCAACAAATAAACCTCAGTTCAAGTACTTCTCTCTTGTACCACCCACAGTGCTCATGAAAAAGTACAAACGTATCAGATTGGCCAGCCATAAGTCAAATAACCCGACTGTCAATCAAAAGGCCACTTTGCACTGGGACTGGGGTCTGTGTTTTGTTATATTATAGAAATGTAAAATTTTGAGTGCATAACCTTAATACAGCCTAGATTGCATACCTCAAAGATCATGCCCCAGGTATTGATATGCGTTCAATAACACTCTCTAGATTAGATATTAAATTATCACGTATTTGTACAGGCCCGATAGCTGACTTCTCCAGTTCGGCAGTTGACTCACAGTTGGCAATTTGCCTTTTGGTACTTGGTCATTAGTTCTGTTCCTTTCATTTAAATTTTGGCTGTCAGACTGGCTGTTAGAGAGGAAGCAGCTGGCTGATATCAAGATGCCATGGCTTTTTCTCTCATTTCTGCTCTGACTACTTTGGAAGCAGTGAAGCACTATCTTGGTTGCCAGTGGCAACTGTCATCTGCCATGGCCGGGAGAAGCAAAGTGGGGGGTCTGTGCACGCATGGCCACCTACTGCATTACTGTGAACATGCACATGCACACACACACACACACACACATACACACAACCACACACACACACACACACACACAGACACACAATCAGTCCCGCTGTTTACAGAGTGTGTTGTTATCACAGGCTGAGTGAATATCAGCAGTGGGACAGGAGCTGTCAAACTGCTCTGTGTGGTCTCATTTCAGCTAAGGAGGACAAAGTGAGGGCCCTGCGGTGTGTGTGTTTGTGTGAGCATGTAGAGGGAAAGCGCTGATGACAGTGATGAGGTTGGGCATAGAGTCAGTGGTGAGGCAGTGAGGTGTGATATTGGATTTGAGGAACTGTACCTTTGCTTCTTCGATTTCTCAGAGGTGAAACCGATCCTTTAACCTTGAAGATTAATCAGTAAAATATGCGTGAATAACCATGACATACACTGAAACATGTGTAAATGATATGTGACATTATGGTGCCCTCTGAGTAAATGGCATGTCAGTTAGGTAGGTATTGAAGACAACAATGAAGTGCAGTGCACTGATTGACCACAGACCTGTCTGTGCATAGGCAGAAAATTGTGCTGAAAATGGTCATCAGCAAGGTTTTTTCTTTTAGATAACTGACTAAAATAATATGATGACCACAATGACAACTGAGGCCATTTTATTACTGACAGAAAACAAGATGAAAAGATTTGTCTGTCATTTCAAATGAAGAAGAATGATTGAGTATCATTGTGAGCTTGCCACTTTATGTTAGCCAACCTGATGTTAGTATAACATACAGTTGAACCTCAGGGGTAAAAATCTCACTGGTAAGGACAGACAGAATGGGTATGGAACTAAATGTAGTAAGATGATAAAAAGCTTTATATTGATAAGCCATGATATCTGGTTTATTTGTATTTTTATTATTATCAAGCTCATTATCATCACTTACACAAAAAGGCTAACATTAAAACAAAATGAGTAATATGTACTTTCCATTGATAGAAATCATGAAATACTATACTATATTTAACATTGCATACACATGCCTTAAGTATTGTAGTGATCGGCACCATTGAGAGACCAGGCAGATCTGGGACACTTCTTTATTCAGCAATGGAGCAAGTCTCCTGACCAGAACAAGCTGACAGACAATGAGATATGCCTGAAGGCCATTCTTTGGCTAAACAAAGAACCGACGGTTAACCCTTTACAAAGACATACACACAGTCTTGTCAGTGATATTACTGCGACATCACAATGCAAACCCAGACAACACAGTGCAGAACAGAATTAGCCTTTCAGTGTCTAGCTAGCTAGTTAGTTTGACTAGCCACCGCATTGTTTTCCTCTGTTGGCCGTTATAATCCATCATGCATGGAAAAGGGGGAAATTAATTCAAACATTACAAATAGTTTCAGTCACTGAAGGAATGACCACATCAAACAGAATTCCAGTACTTGGCACCGCGGCCATGTGACAATGATTATGACTGTATCGCACATATTTTCATCACAGCTTGTCTGGTGGCAAAATGCCAAAGAGGGCCTTTCACATGTTACCTGACAGAGAAATGAATAACTCTGATTGCAACACTCCTCGGTGAAAGGACAGGTGGTGGCGACGATGACAACGATTACTATGTTACACATGCCGCGCAAGATAGAGAAAAACTGCATGTTGGTTATATGTCACAAAGTTCACTGTGGAGGAATATAATTTAAATAGGCTGTGGCTTGCCTACAGAGGTAACTGAAAACTGGTGAACGCGAACAGTCATGTGAATTGGGTTGCTTGTTGCAATGGTTACGTGATGAAGGAGACTGTATGAAGTCATTCAGCTCTGCCCGACCCATGTTGTGTTGCCCAGGAGATGCATTGCCTGGGCTCAGTCGGCATCAGAGACGTGTTGTTTTTGCGGCCGCGGCGTCGGAGAAGTGCCGCCCGCGGAGGTTGCTACGGAGGTATATTTGCGATGTGTCTGAGATATATCGCCTTCGCGGGGCCCTTTTGAAGGCGCTTCCTGCTTCTCGCAGATGTGTCAGAGACACGCAGGCGTGCTGGAGGAAGGCTGCGGACGTGTCGGAGATGCGTTGCTTGTGTACCCCGGAAAGCTCCGGATAAACAGCGCGCTTCGCCGCGCGGCAGATGGCCGCTGTTTGCTTTCCTGTCGAATCGTCCGCCCGCCTGTCCTGCGCACGCCGGGATTCGGCGCTGGAGGGGGGCGCGGTGGAGTCATCGCTCAGGGCCCTCCTCCGGGCGTGCAGCGCCGCGCGGCTCTCGGCTCTGCGCTGCCCCCCGAAGCCCGCTCGGTACCCCGCAGCCGTCATGAAAGCAAACCGCCCCGCGAGACCCTCCAGCGCGGATCGGGGCATCTGCAGGATTCACAATTCTTAGCGCAAGCGATAGCTTGATTTATTTATGTGGCTGTGACACAATACCTCCTCCCGGCTTGTGTTTGGGTAAAAGGAAGAGGAGCGCACAGCGGGTATATAAAGAGGTGTTCTATTCCTCTAGCTTAGTGTTAGGTCTCTCCCCAGGGTCCCGCAGCAGGTGTTCAGACATTAGGCACAGCGCAGTCGCTGTGTCTATATAATTATGCAATACAGACATACATTTTAGTGCGTTAACCCTGAACCAGATGCGTAAAGTGTTCATCAGGTTTGTTTATGCTGTGGGTGGAACTGCAAATATTCCATCATCATCAATATTATATTGTTATGTTATTCTTGATTCAATATCAAGAATAATATTATCAAAAATGACAATAAGATTGATTTATTCACTTTTTTGTTTGGTGCACAACACTTTGCTTGTTGATGGAAAGGAGGAGATGAAACGGTGACAATATTACGCTTGAAGGAAGAACACTTTGAAGATTATGACCTGAAACAAAATAACATATATTTTCCCACAGAGTTGCTAATGTTGTGTTTTTTAGCCTGAGTTCTGCAGATGGAGGTGATTATGTCCAGCAGGGAGGCGTGAGTCTGAGAAACCAAGATGGTATCAGACTCCCATTCACCGTAGGGCCGCATTTACCCAAGAACCCAAAATCACCCCAGGAAACGGATAAACCCTTCACCATCCTGGGAAAGATACCCTGTGCCTTGATTGATGGCATCGCCACTTGGCCTCTTTAAACATTGGGCCATTGTGAGGTGATGAGAGGTTTGCTGCTCTTGAGACATCACACCTAATTAATTCTGATGGGCTCATTAAGTCACAGAGAGCCAGGATCAGTCAGACTCAGCCTCTGTGTGACTTCCTTCATCTCTCTCTGTTTGTCTCTTTTCTCCCTCATTCACTTCTACACTACCCCTCTCAGTCTTATCTCTCTCTCTCTCTCTCTCTCCCTCTCCCTCTCTTGTGCTCTCTCTGTACATGGGTAATTGCTTGCATGGGCTGCCTTCTCACTCAGGCATAGACGCGTGAGAGATGTCCCTTAAAATGCACCCATACTCTAGAAGCTTCCTAATTTTCATAGCATGGGGAAGTTTGGTGTGAGACTGTGCAAGCTGATGGCCATTACGATAAGGAGTCTTGTATAGGCTGACGGAATTCGACCGGGCAATGTTTATCACTGCCCGAAATTCCAAGCGGTTGGCAGAAAAAATACTTAGTTCAAGTACTGTATACTGTTGAGACCACCTACATTCATAAAAGCCTTAATTGCTTTGAAATGTCAGTTAGATCTTTTTGAATATGTTCATAGATGTGTTTATTAGTTTGCCTCTCCCTTGTGGAATCAGACACCACTTTGTATACGACACAATATACAGCCAATAAATTATAAAAAATTAACTTAAAATGAAAAAAGTGTATTTTTACTTGCTGCGTTTGTAATATGAAACATGAGTGTGTGATACCCAGAGGAAAATTTTATTGCTCAAAGTTTACTCTTTTATTGCTCAGGAGATAAAATCCTCATTTCAGCCCCTAATTTGGTTCTGTCATGGCTCTGGCTCCAGACCACTAATTTCCTGTTTTGTTTTAATACTGTTTGTACTGATGATTTGAAGATTCAGTAAAGACTTATTACTTGATCCATCTCTGCCTCCTTGTCGATCTCTGTGCTTGGGTCCAAATTCCTCCAGTGAACCGTGACAGTAAGACCAAGCCAAAACAATGGACCCACCAGAGATTAGCCAGCTGCACAATTCCCTATCAAGCCTGGGAAAAACCATTAGTCTCCGCAAACAATATTAACAGACCATCTCGAAGAGCCTGCTGTCCTTAGCAGTGGCTGTGCGGTGCCTGTCAGCCTCAGCTCCTCCCAAGCAACATTCTGTTTTGCCTGGGGATGCCAGTCCTGCTCCTGCCACTTCCTCATCCAACCTCCGGGAGCCTCAGCTGCCCCCACCAGAGCGTTATGATGGACATTTTGGCAATTTTCGAGGGTTTTTAAATCGGTGCTCCCTTGCGTTCGAGCTTCAGCCCTCCACCTTTCTCATAGACTGTGGCAGAGTCGCCCACATCATTTCCCTGCTGACAGGGAGGGCAATTCCCCAGTCAACAGCAATGTGGAAGTGTTCCCCCTCTGCTCCAATTTCCAGCAGTTCACTCAGGAGATGAACAAAGTGTTCCAGTACCCCGGAAGTGGAAGCGAGGCAGCCAAGTGGCTCATCTCCCTTTGGCAAGGTTCTCTGTAGGGTTTTTATTCTCTCATTGCGGAGAGTGGGTGGAATGAGGGGGCGCACATGTCTTTGTCTCAGTGGGGTTTATCCAAAATGCTGAAAGAAGAGCTTGTGCCGAGGGACCTGCCCACCACTCTGGATCTACTCATTGATCTTGCCATTTGGATTGATGCCCATCTTCATGAGCGTGTGAGAGAGAGATCAGGGTTTCCAACTCCCACGGCGAGACAGCGCCTCCCGTCAGCCTGATCTGATGCACCACAAGCTTCACCCGGTTCTCCCTCGCCCACCTTCCCTGCACCTACTGGAGCAGAGGCTAGGAACAAGTCTCACAGGATTACCCACCCCTCTGCTGGAGAAACTCATGCACAATCAGACTCTCACCCCACTGCTACCTCTCACAGTCTGGCATGTGAGAGGTAGCAGTGTATCTACTGTGGTCAGCCTGATCATTTTCGTGCCTCCTGATGGTTCCTCCAGGCTCACTGGCAACCAGGAGACTTCTAATGAGTTGGCTCACCTCTTCTCACCACTCCATGCCCTACATCTTATTGCCTGCAAGTCTTCACTCTTCCACCACCCAACACAACCTACGGGCTTTGATTGAGCCCTCCATAGCCAGCCTCTCAGCTCAGGCCTCGTCAAACAACTCACCTCTTCCCTCTGGCTCAAGGATTGCACTTCCCATTTGAAGACTATTCAGTTTTACCTGGTGGACTCACCATGGAGGTTGAACATCCATGGCTGACCCTGCACAACCCCCACATTGACTGGCCTGCGGGTACTGTGATAACATGTGCGGCCCACTGTGCAACTCACTGTCTTACTTTATCTGCTAGTTTCCCCAGCTTCCCTACGCCTGTGTCTCTGGAGCCCCAGCCTGCACCTGCCCACAGTGAGGAACCGGACATATCCCTGGTGCCACCCCAGTACTGGGACCGCCACTCACTATTCAGTAAGAAGCTGGGCAGGGAGTTACCCCCTCATTTACCCTACGAGTGCACTATAGAGCTGCTGCCAGGCACCACCTCCTCGTGGAAGGCTTTATTCTCTGTCCACTCCTAAGACTGCTGCCATGGAGGGCTACATAAAGAGGCCCTCACAGGGCACATTTGACTCTTCACCTCTCCACTGGGGCTGGCTTTTTTGTGGTGAAGAAGATGGCAGTCTGCAGCCCTGTATTGATTAAAAGGACCACAATAAAATCACTGTAAAAAAACATTATCCTTTACCGCTCATGTCCCCTGCTTTTGAGTCTGTCCTTACACAGACTTCCTCCCGGTTCTGCTGGTCTCCTGAGATTGATAAAGCATTTCTGCAGCTAAAGAAACAGTTCCTACAATATATCTCATAGAATGAGATGTCATATTTGGTATATGCAGATATATGTCCAAATTTGCATTGAAAATATTCAAAATATGGTTAAAATGTGTGCAGAGGAACAAATGTTTGAAAGGTTGACTTAATACTAAAGGTGTATATTATCAAGATTAAGGTGGAAACTAGCAACTAATGCAAATAATTGCTGTGACTGTGATTGAGAGGAGCATCAAAACAGTTAAGAATCTTGAGTGAAATTTGAAAAACATGAAGTCTGGGATGAGAATATATTGAGTTAATCAGTCTGAGATCAGCATGAGATGCATGTTCTGGCTTAAACTGAGACTTATCAGAATGCATTGAGATATTTTTTGAAACTCATAAAGGGAGTGAAATCTGAGACATACCAGGTTTATCTATTAAAAATGGGATGAGAATTGAGATCATATGGAGAGCGCTCTGATTGAGCCTGAGATCAGTATGAGATGCATGGGTTGAGGCTAATCTTTTGAAATTCAAAATGCAGCTGAATTGAGATGTTGTGGGTCTTTTGCTTAGCCAAAAAGAAAGAATGACATTACACATAAGCTGTGGTATCATTTTGGCCTCACATTGACCTCACTGTGTGCTTGTGTGTATCATTTAACACACACAGAAAGCAACACCTGAAACTCATTAGTCCTAATACCTCTACCATTAATTTAACACAAATGCAGATAATGGGAGGTTTTATATACGTACTGCAGTGATTAAGGAGTATTTTATTCGTAATATTTTTTGTAATTTGTAGCTGTACTTGTTTACTCATTTGTAACCAGCATTGCATCACCATGTTCCATTGTGAAATTTCTGGTATTTAACAATCTCAGCTGCCTTAGGGGACATATAAGTGACAGTAATGTATCGGTTCCATGTGGGCTATAAATTTACCCATCTTTTGGGACCTCTGCCCAAGGGTTTGAGTTAGTTTTGTGTACACAATGTGATGCATGTGAGGACACTTTGTAGGATAGGCATGTGAAATATTTGCCAAACACGTCATTTATTTTTTCGTGTATTTCGCCTTTGGTCACGAATCAGAATTATTTTGATTGACATGACAAATTGTATTTTTAAGCTTGTCTTGTTACTGCATTATCCTCTGTAAATTAGGTTCTGTCACCTGAGCTGCTGTCGTCAAATTGGGGGAGAGGACTCGTGGTAGAGGCATGCTGTAGGCATACCAGAGAGAGTTGCTGCTGTGGATTGAGACATGGGCAGCCCTGTCGCTGACGCCTTCCTGACTTAGTGATGCAGCAATCTATTAGTGATGCTTGGGTTTCACTCTGCCAGGGCAATGGCCACACTTGGCACTGTACCAAAACTCAGGGTGCATCCACACTCCGAAACTGTGTTTTAACTGTATGTGGTCCCTGCACCCCTTGTATGTATTGTAGGGTGAACTTATTTAGGTTATTATTATTTTCAATAATCGAGAACAGGGTGTGTGGGGGGGGGGGGGGTGTCATGAACAGAATTTCAAGCTATTTGTTTATTTATACACGGTCTATGGGATGAGCAGACCTAAATTCCAGACATTTTTAGGAATTTTGAAACCCTGCCCAGACGGATATTTTCTGTCATAAAAACAGGACATGCTTGGGAAAACGCCTAGTGTATTCTGACACTCCACCTTTTCTGGAAATGGCATTTTATTTGTTTATGATGTCACCCACATCACATTGTATTTCCTATGTTGACTTCAGGAAAGGTTTAATGATGACAGAGGGAAAATCTGAGCACTTTTGAAAACCTTTTGAAATAGCGGTGGATTGAGTATTGTCTGACTTAACATGCACAACACACTCTATCGTGCTTGATGATTTGGTGTGGCAAGATAACACCAAGTCTGCATTATTTTGTGCATAATGTGTAAATTCTATATACCTAACTGAGAAAGTAAAGAGGTGTTCCCGAGGAATGAAACACCTCTTTAGATACCCATGCGAGCTCCTCTTCCTTTTACCTAACTTAACCTGGTAACTTCTGTTCCCAGAGAATTTAATGTACCCACAGAATTATTTTAGGTTTCAAGTGCAAATTCATTTTCTTTTGGTCTAGAATTTGTGTTTTAATAGTGCTATGTTTCCCACCCAAAAAAAAAAAAACAGTAATTTTTGTCTTAGTTCTGCATTTTTTTCCCCACTGCTTCTTCTGCACTCCTCTTATTACAATTTGAAAACTGGTTAATGGAACAATTCTTTGGAGTGGTCTGGAGTAGATTGCTTCATAATTCAGTGATTCAGGAAGTAATTTCTTCATAAATGCATTTTTAAAGCTCTTAATCGCTACAGTGGTGAGAGACCACTGCTTCGGTCTCTCCGCTGCACATGTTTCAGACCTTTAAATAATGTCTAAACTTCACTCCCTGGTAATGAACTGCACTTGGTGTAAAACGAGAGGAAAATGCAATGTCGACTGGTTTTAGGCAGTCCGCGTCATTAATAACCTTCTGTTGATGTTAAATATTAAATCTTATATAAACACAGTTTTTATCAATTCTATTGGAGTTAATTCATAACAGAAGGCTTTTGGTTTGTTCTTTAGATTATGCAACCAGTAGTGGTTTCTGTTCATCTTTAGATACCCACATAGAATAGTGTTAAATGTCAATGTGACCTGTACTGCAGTAGCATGGTGGGCTGTGTATAGAATGTGCAGTAACTGTCAAAGTCAATATTTTCTGTCACTCTGAAAGCGAGCCGCGCATAAAATGAATTACCCACCCTCGCCGCAGATCAACATAACAGTGCTGATCTTGGCAGTCCTTCCATTCGAATGTGTTGAAGAAACGCTCTGCTCTGCTCACAAAAGTGATGCGAGTCGCTGCTTTTCGTAATTGTTTTCATGTAGTGCTGTTTAATGTGATATGTCTGGTTGGACGTCCACAGGGGCTAGCACATAAGCTGTGTTTACATGTGCCGCGTAATCAGTTGTTTGACATCCCCCGTACTCCTAAAACTAGATCTGGCCAGATGTCAAGGCCACGTGTTACACTACGATGGTAATACTATAGCTATGACCTGCAAATCAGGAATGGGGGAATTCTTGTCTGCGTTTTTGTCTTTGACAGCAAATTTTCAAGTGACCAGAAGACGTTTAAACATGATGAACTGTTTATGAATATCCCTTAATATGCGGTGTTATCATTTATCATTCTCTTGTGTCTCCCATTCAGGTGCCGTCAAAGCACTCCATAAGCTTCCACAGGTAAGCCTAACTTTTCTTCAGTTAAGATTGTGACACGTTGCGAAACCCCTTTTGTGGACAGAAGAGGAGTTGAACAAAAGGTCTTGATTTCACCGGCGTTTATTATGAGCTGAGCGAGAGAGGGGCTTTTCAATGAAAATAATTAAACCAAAGAAAGTTCTTCTCCCTTCCCCCTCACGGGTTCCAGGTGACAAAGTCATGAAGTAAAATAACAAACTAAAATAACCAGAACAAAATAGCACAACAGGGAAGATTTTCAGCCATTTTTGTTGCTAAGGCACTCTCTCTCTCATCGGTCAACCCCCCATCTCAGACACCTACTGGGAAAAGAACGCATACTCTTAAACTTTGGACTGATTAGTAATGTTATCCAGGTGTGTGGGCCTACTTAACCAGTAGGCGTGGTCCTCCGATTGCCCTGATCTTCCCTCACAAACCGAGCCCTGCCACAAAGATATTTTCACCTATAGGTGCATCTTGCTCTTTTCCCTGGTGAGACATTATTACCTAAAGGTGAGTCTTGCTCTTTCTCCTGGTGAGGTATGTTCATGACTTTTTTTTGATGCATAGTTAAATGTGTTCATGCATATGTATATGGAGTGGAGTGAATGTGCTAAAACAGGGTGGAGATTATGTAAATTAGAACAATTAAGTATTCTGTCTAATATTATAAAGCATGAATGAATTGCGACTCCTCTCTTAGCCTGAGAATTTTTACAACTCCTAAAAGCAGGCAATAATTTGCACTGATATAGCCTGTAGCCTATAGCTCATACACAGGCTATTGGGCTGTACGCACATCCTTCACAGTCAGTTCAGTTTCCCTTGTGGGCTGCATGGGGTGGACATGAACGAATGATGCATAACACTCTTTATAGTAATCACTTCTTGTTTAATTTCAGATATAATACGTAATTATATTTGTTTTATTTAAGGGATGCGCAACTTTTGTCTTCAGCTAGCAATACAGTGTTGTGAAGCTGTACCTCATTGACTATTACCTGTATTTCCTGATCTGTAAATTTGTGGTTTTTTTTTTGTGGTTCCCTGCACCTGGCTGCTCCGTATCCATTTCTTAGTGCCTTGTAATCTGGACGTGTAAGCATCCTGTATTGTTTCTGACCCTTTTTAAGTGTCGCTCCTACCGCAAAATTGCGAATGAGGGCGTTGAATTAGTTTGAGTTGCGGAAATGGAACCGCCTTGGTAAATCGGTCGTTAATGTGCTGGTATCTGCGATCTCGACAGAGCTGGAATATGGCGAATGTTTTGCGCTTCGACTATTTCCTCTCATCAGGAGAAAGACTGGCCCTCAGTCTTTCCCCTGATGAGAGATTGTCATCTACAGGTGCTCCCAAAACTCTCAGGTCCTGAAGCAGGTTCCTTCACATTGTGCCAGAAGCCTGACTGAAACAAGCCAGCTCTTGGAAGTTGTTGAAAACAAATCGGTTCTTGTGGTTTGGCAAGTTGACAGTTAAAAAAAGAAAGAAAAAAAAAGCAGAAAAAAGCAGCCTGGCTCTTTTTTTTGTTAAGCCAGAGCCCTATCTGGGGTTTTCCTGAATTACTGTATAAATGGTGTATGAGCCTCCCTTTCGCATCGCGATGGCTTCTCATAATAAAGTGGACACCACTCGCTTTGGTATGTTTATCTTACTGCTGTATGGTCTAGAGGAGCGGTAAGCAACCCTGTTCCTGGAGATCTCCCGTCCTGTCGATTTTCACTGTAACCCTAACAAAAAGCACCTTATTCACAGCTAGGGATCCTGTTGAGCTGTTAATTAGAGTCAGGTTTGCGAAATATGTGGCATGAAAACCTATAAGATGGTACTGTAGATCTCCAGAAACAGGGTTGGTTATCACCGGCCTAAAGCACGCATCTAATGTGCTGTTGCTGCTTCAGTGTGATTATGAAATGCGCTGTTCGGACTTGCTGTACACAATGACTGTGCTTTTCCTCAGTGTGTACGCTGAGCGCACCGCCCTGATTGAGTTTTAGCGTTTAGCATGTCAGTCTTCGGCATGCACAGTGGACGCGCTACCCTAATTTAGCGCTTTTGATCCCGCTCGGCCCGGGCTGTGAATGTTCTGCTCTGGCTGTAATGCTGGCGCGGCGCCTTCATCGGAGAGATGTTGACGCGAGCGGCTCGTTAGCCTTATCTCAGCCCAAAAGCGTCGACCGCGCGGCGTCAGTCTCTCAGGAATGCGTACCGCTCGGAGGTTTCCGAGCGCGCCGAGTTATTTTCCAAATTAAACCGCCCGGAGGCGCGTGCGTCTCTTTCTCTGCGTGTCGGGATCAGGCCGCCGCGACTGCAGCTGCGCAGTCCTGCCCGCGGTTGCGGCCGCGCATCGCCTGCCGCCGCCGCAGTCGAAAAAAGGGGGTCCCGCGGGGAGCGAGCGGACACGCTTTTCCCTCAGCGGATGACACGCAGGCTCCGCCGGCGCTCTCACCTCCGGGAGATAAACGCCGGCGATCGGCGCCTCGCCGTCAAGGGAGTGAATCGCCTCGCTGACCCCGCGGCTCCCGGAGGGCGGGGCATCGAAGCACCAAAGGCTCCGCTTATCAAAAAGGTCCGCGCGCCAGCGGACGGGGTCCCCGGAGCCTCGTATCGGAACCCAGCCGGAGCGGGGGGGGGGGTTTTGGCCCCCGCCGCCCCGCCTCGTCCCTCGTCCACCTTGCGCGCGTCTGGAGGGCGTGTCTCGCCTGAGGCCCCGGGCGTGATTTACGCGCTTGGATGGAGGGGCTAATTCGGCAGGGGCCCCGGGAAGCATTCCTGCGCTCCCGCAAGCCGCCCCCAGACCGCCGTCCCAAAAACAACACCGTCCCCGTCCAGTCCTCCCGACTGCAGCGCTGCCCCACTGCTTTTTTAAGTACTGCGCAGACAAAAAAAAGATTTACTTTCTGGAGTCTGATACTCGGTTATTTGTAATGGAAAGCGGCGTTGTTTTTTTTTTGTTTTTTTGGAGTTTCGGAAAGGGGAACGGCGAGGCCAGCCGCCGCGTCCAGTTTTGCGAAGACTGAGTTACGCTCGATTCGAAGAAACAAGCTGTTGGTGGGTCAGAGGTTCTGTTTGGTTACGTGAAATGGTAGCAATGATAGTGGCCATGATAGAGGAGGCCTCAGTTGTAGATGAATTCGGCCAACGATTCAACGATTATTTATTTCACCGCAGACACTCCCAGCAGGCCCTGCGATTCTGGTCCTTCTGGTCCTTCTGCGAGAGAGCGCTATTATAGAATCTTCTGGCAGTTTTTTTTCCCTTTGAAGAAATAACCACGGGATATTGCTTTCTCCTACCTTGTTCTTCACCTAGTCAAGAGTCTCCTTCCCGCATACCGCCACTTCCATCGCCTGGAATTTTACAGTCGGACAAACGTCTGTTCAAATATGAGCCGTATTTCATATCGGCGCGCCGTCCTAAACCAGACGCAGGTTTTTACATTACGGCAGGAATTCGGAAACGCACGCTGGCAGTTTAAATTGGGAGTACATGAAAGGTGTGGGGGGAATATTTAATTTAGCACCGCTATGGTTTGCGTTAGCGGCGTGTTATTTTCCTTATCGACACCATGTGTGTCCCTTAATGGGACTGTAAGGGGGGTTTTGTGACCAGGCGGTGACCTCTCTGACACGTCTGAGTTTACTGTTCGCGGCTCCTGTGGCACTTTGTCGCGAAAGCACTCTCGCCTCGTATTTTATCCCACAATCCCCGCCGATTCACGAGTGCCCAGCCCCACCGCCCCCCCACCCCCCATCCCCCCAATGAGGGAGTGAGCCAGGGTGGCCTGGGACCCGGGGCCCGGAAATCACCTTTAAATCAAATTTGCTTTCATCAGGTTTTTATATCCTGCTCACTTCCTGCTTCTGTGCAGCGGAGACTGGAACTGCCCCCCGGGGCACACGGGACTGCTCCTCGCCGCCCCTCGGGCTTGGCCTGACCCCGCCCTTCCCCGACCCTCCCTTTGCGGCCCGAGCGCTCTGAACCCTCCCATCCCAGACTCTCACAATGCGGGTCCTTGCGCTCGCGTGCCTTTCATCTCCCGCAACGCCTGAATTATCTCCTGGTCTGTCACTCATACACTTGCACTCTGGGCTGGGGGCACGCAGGGGTGTTGGGGGGGTGGGGGGTGGGGGGTGTTGGCTGGGGGGGGTGGGTTTCGGAGAATGAGAGCGTATGAAAGGAGTACTGGGATCGTGTGGAAACGGGGAAGACAGAACGTATGTATCTAAACCACATGCAGAAATAATAAACTCCCAGCAGTCTGTCGAGGGACTGGAGGCATATTTGGGGAGCCCCCCCCCCGCGTTAATGAGGTAAGGTGATGATGGGGGGAACCAGGGCTCTCCGTGCGCCCCTTCTCCGGCTCCCCTCTGAATGGCTTTCTGTTCTGTGATGTCCCATCTTTCATCTCCACCCCATCAAACCCCAAAACAAAGTATTTCCCCGCAAACCTCATGCTCTCATCACGTCCGTTTGGACCAAGCTGCCCCGGCAGGTTTGCCAAAGGTATGGTAACGTTACACTATACCAAACAAGGTGACCACGGGAAACGTTAGCTAAAATAAACAACGCTTCATTATAAAGTAAAACACGAGAAGGTATATTCTCAGATATCAGGCCAGATGCAGTCCTCTTCTTATGCCTATACATACAGTATATCTCGTTCATCCAAGTTCAGTCTGCGTTCTGGTCCAGGGAATTTGTTGGTTTTTCCGTGTTTAAAGACATTAAGCACATAAGCACTGTAATGTAATTTAACGTACTGTACATAAGCCTCCTTTCTCTCTGACTCATCAGTATAATGCTTGATACGCTCCTTAAAGCATCATTTACATTTCATTTATTTCATTAGTACATACAGTACGATGTCTTAAAGTGGAACTGCATCATTTTGTGAAGTTTCGGTTCGATTTTTTGAAATGATAAGTAATGTAAGACATTTGCAGCCTTTAAACATACAAGAAAACAAGTAAACAAGCATTTAAAATTGCACAAAGACTAATTAGCTCACATATTCTTTGATTTCTCCTGATGACATCAGAGGTTCAGCAGCAGCTCTTGTCTTTTGTTTATGCGCTGTCCGATGAGCTGGAGTGTCAGATGCAAAGATGCAAAAAACATGGAGGGCATCATTGCGGTGCCCCTGCGTGTAATAACAGCTTTTTACAGCAACAAAGACCTTGCGGCATTCGGTCTGTTGGCCTGGCCACACCTACTGCTGGAGAGAGCACACGCACCTGGGTTGTGTTATCAGTCCAGGTGCTTAAAACCGAGCTGCTCTCCACGGTGCGGGGCCGTGACCGGGAGCACATGCCGAGAGAGAGAGAGAGCGAGCCTGTTCGTCAGAGCGGTAAAGCAAAGCGAAATTAACGGGCCCGAAGAGCTGAGACGCTGGTTAGCTGAGAAGCTGGCACCTGGACAGCGAGGAGCTGAGAAGCTTCCGCTGTGTTTGTTTTGTGTTATTGGTTTATTGTTTATGCTCGGAACCTGTGAAGAGGAAGGGGTAAGGCGTTTGTTTATTTGTTTGTGTCTGTGTGTCTGTGAGGGTGCTCTCTCTCTCTCTCTCTCTCTCTCTCTCTTTCCCTCCCTCCATGAGGCAATTCAGTATGAAAACCCAGAACTGCCACCCAAGTTCTGGGGGGCCACACGGTGTTTGACAGATTTCAAATTTCATTACTTACATACATACACCTAACTCATCCAATCACATACACACATAGCTACATGTTCTCACTCTCAACCAATCACATGCACACATCACTAATGGAGTTTTTGAACTGACAGTCAGATCTCTCCAGTGCTGCTCATTGCCCGTACTGCTTTTCGCATGCTCCATTTGCTGCTGCTCACAGAATTGCACTCACCCTCCTCCACCCCAGCTTCCACCTGTTGTTTGGTTCGGCTACTAGGTAATGAAGAGGGGGGGGGGGGATTTAGTAGAAGAGATGTGTCCTTCTCGTTTGATGGTTGTGATGCTATGCATCCGAATACTAAAGCGATCGTTCAGCGGCAAACCAAAATGATTACATTGCATACTCATTATTAATAAATGTAATCTAAATATGTGAGTAGAGTTGTCCTGACTGAAATTTGTTTTAAGAGAAGAGTCCATTTTTATAGAGCACTTCCATGAAAAATGTAGCCTTTAAATGAAATGGCTTGAACGGGTCCAGAACAGCTGGGGTATCGTTTCCATGGGTGGGGAGGGAAGGGGGGGAGGGGTGGGGGGGTTAATGGACTGGCTGCTCAGATGGACAGGAAATAAGCTTACTGTTTGATTATCCCTCAGCACACGGCTCATAATGGTGGACATGTCAACAGGACAGAGGGTGGGGAGAGAGAGGGAAAAAGTGACAGGGAAGGAGAGAAAGTGGGTGACAGTGCCAGAGAAAGAGGGAGGAGTCGTTGTGTGGGATTGGCACCATGGTATGTTGACAGTATGGCATTGGCAGCAGAGTATCTTGGCGCCTGCAACAGACTGAGGGAAAGTAATAGCAATAATAACAATGAATGAATTAAAAAAGGACCAGTTCATTCAGGTTCTGTTTCTGTGGCCCATACATCTTGCTCCATTTGTTAACTCTTATTTCAAAATATGCTTGGGAAGCATAAGTTTATACTTGTCATCCCAATGAAGTGAAGTTGAATTACAGAGAGATTTGACTCACCAAAGCTCTTTATTCAACATTATTTTGTATGACCCACCATAGTTTGTATTCATCCATACAAGAATACAAACAGAAAAACAGAATAATCAAAAAAAAAAAACAAGAAATAACATACAGTAGATTCACCAAAAATGATCACATCTCACATTCAATTTAGTTTTAAGGGAAAACATTATATTGAATTTATATTGAGAATGAGATGTGGTCAGTTTTTGGTGAATCTGATCATATTTTAGATTAGAAGTCCTTCCTTCTTCAACATCACACTTTGCCCTGTTCAGCACCCCCTTGCGCAGGGGTCCTCAATTTTATTCAGAAAGGGCCGATGTACATGCAGGCTTTTGTCTCACCCAAGCAGTAACACACCTGACTGATTCTACTAATTGAGGTTCTCAGCAAAGACTCTAGTGGTTGATTATAAGAAGCAGGTGTGTTACTGCTTGGTTGGAACAAAAGCCTGCACCCACACCGGCCCTTTCTGGATAAGATTGAGTACCCCTGCCCTTGCGTCTAAGCTGGGGCTGCCCAACCCTGCTTCCTAAAGATGTACCATCCAGTAGGTTTTCACTCCAGCCCTAACAAAGCACACCTCATTCCACAGCTAGAGATCTTATTGAGCCGCTAATTAGTAGAATCAGGTGTGCCAAATTAGGGCAGCCCTGCTCTAAGCTAATCTGGAGGGGGAGAGGAGGGGAGCTGGCCTCAGATGCGGCCGCCCTCTTGCTCGGATGATGCCAGCGATGAAAGCCCTGCTCTCTGAGTTGGTTCCATCCAGCCTGGCCTGGCTTTGTGGCGGCTCTGTTTATCCCCGGCCGCCGTGCGTCGGGGAGCAGACAGTGGGGCTCTGTTCTGTCCCCGAGAGCGGGGCCTTCAAAACCCGACAAATGAGAAAGACAAAGAGTCGGTTGTGCGCGCGCGACTGGGCTTCCCTCTCTGTAACGCCAGCGTATCAGAAGGGGGAAGTGTTGATAGGAGGCTTTCCAAGAAAAGCACAAGGGCAAGAGCTTCGCTAAGACCTGTTGGCTTCTGGTGCGCTGCCCTTTCAGCAAACGTGTCACTTAAAGCTGCAGATAATACAGAGTTAACGAGTGAGGAGGCACTGCAAGCCCCAGTGGAGTCCTCCTGGAGAGTAACTCCTGTGCAGTTCTTCTTGTGGTGAGTCACCTGTCCTTCCCTTGTCCTCACCCCTCTTTTCTGGCCGTATCCTCTCCTGAACTGTCCTGGCTAGTCCACAGGAAAGAGAGAGGGAACAGCGGAGAGGCAGATGGAAAGAGAGAGTAGGCCAATTTGAAACGATTGAAAGATGTGAAAAGGTATTCCGTAGAGAGATCGTCGAGTTTTGTTACCGGATTTTTAAAAGGTGGATCTAATTCGACTGGACAGTCTGGGGGTCTTTCTCTCATGAGCACACATACACGCCCTCACACAGGCACAAAGTGCACTTACACACATAAACACTTACGAACACACGCTCACACAATGTTTACAAGCACACACACACACACTCAGTCACACAAGCACGCAGTGCTCATACACACGCGCGCATGCACGCGTGTGCGCACGGATGCGCATATGCACACGGACAGCAGAAGTGTTGAGTGCCAGAGAGTCTGCTGCTGATGTCTTCTTGGACGTGCAATTTTTCAACTTTAATTCGATTTCATTTAAATTTTTCCTCCGCTGTCTTTTTTAGCATTACATAAGGTCATGACTTTACACATGCACTGGTAAGCTTGCATACAGAGTGAATAGTGGGATTCAAAACCTAATAAAAATGCTGCAGGCAATATAAAAGAAACAAAGACAGACTCCCAACCTCCTGCCTTTTTTAGAATGCCAGAAAAATGTCTTGATTGGATCTGAAGCCATTTGTCATTCAGTAACATATTCCATGTGTACCTTCCAAGTGTGTGTGTGTGTGTGTGTGTGTGTATGTTTCTGGCAGAGAAGGCTTCCAAAGAGTCAATTTTTCACTTGACTTTAGTCTTGCACCACCATGCATTTAATTCATTTGAGGACCGTTGGTCCTTACATATTTGCTGAGTGAGGATGAGGTGAGGATGAGGGAGTGTCTGCATGAACTTAAAAATGTACTCAGGTATAATGCAATGAGCACACAGGAATGCCTTTATAAACACTAACTTAAAGCAGCCAAGCGTGCAAACTAGTAGAGACAAGCAGCCAAAAGCAGGGAAAAGGTCAAACCAGTAGATACAACAGGGGCTCTTCTGTAGGTATGTAAAGCAGCTCTGAGACCTTGATCATTTGACTGAATCCAATTTTCTCTCCATCAGTCACGGTTACTGGCCAGTTCTGCAGTTCTGTCGTCATGGTTACTTCCTGGTCATTTAATCACAGTTTCTGTCTGTCGTTGTCTTGGCTTTCTATATTTCAGGCTTGCCAGCACTCAGACTTACTAGTCCTGAGGCTGATCTGGGATCAGTTAATGTTGTGCTGTAATCAGTTACCACTAATTCATACTTAATGGGTTACACTGCAGACAACCCTGATAACTCCTGGAGCAGGTTAGCGGCACTGACTACATGGTTGCTGGTATGTCTGTGTTTATAGCTTTTAAATGTGCGATTCAAGAGGATTCTGTAGACTTTCAATGTAATTGAAGTCACATGTATGACTGCATTGAATGGCAACTTATCATTACTGTGTGAGTAAATACAGCAGTAAGTCCATCCATCCATCCTAACCCACTTATCCTGCTCAGGGTCACGGGGGGTGCTGGACCCTATCCCAGCATGCATTGGGCAAGTGGCAGGAATACACCCTCGACAGGTCCATCACAGGGCACACACTGTCATTCCTAGGGGCAATTTAGACTCTCCAATTAACCTAACCTGCATGTCTTTGGACTGTGGGAAACTGTAGTACCTGGAGGGAACCTATATGGACACGGAGAGAACATGCAAAATCCACACAGAAAGGCCCCAGCTGGGATTCGAACTAAGGACCTTACCTTACCAAGGTACCATAAGTGCAACATATAAATAGGACAAGAACACAAAGACCAGTTGCTTTGCTGTTCATTCACTCATATTTATTTAGTCATTCATTCATCTGCTCACATACTTATTTTATCAGCTCTAATGTGATTCTTCTGTGCGATGCCAAGATCATTCTGTGCTGTGTTGTTCTTCCTGTTTTCCACTCTCTGCCTTCAGACAATAGTATGTTGATGGGTAATGTAGTTTCCAGGTGCTATGCCTTCAGGGTAGTCTCATGTCCGTCTGCACATGCTGAGAAACACATGTGCCTGAGATGTGCCAGGTCCCCTGCTCTGGCTCCCCATTGTTCTTGAGGGAGAGGTGGACTCTGGATCAGTTACTGGTAGGGAATTGTGGGAAGTGTTGTGTTTGGAGAACTTCGGTCCTCAATCAGCCTTTGCACTCCAGAGCTATACTTATTCTTATTAGCTGCAGTGCCCAGATTTCACGCCACAGTGGCTATTTAAGAGCAAAGGGCCACTGGAGATGAAAGGCATTCTGCTACATTAATCTCCTTTTCCCTGGAAAGAAAAATGAGTGCTGTTACTGGGGAAACACACACACACAGACACACACACACATGCACAGATCTTCCACATGCATACTGCACACACGTGCAAATGTGCAAACACTGTACAGGCACACATGCACACAAATAGACAGGCACATGTGCACACCCACATACAAACACAAAGGCAGCCACGCAAGAACACATAGACCTACAGGTAAGGGCTCCCAATTGTAGTATGACAATACTGTCAGTCGTTATGGTGTGACGTTGGGTTGTTCCATTGCAAAACCAGGACCAGTACAATATGCCAGTCAGGCTCAGTAGAGTTACAGCACAAACCTATTTAATCAACACCATAGCTTCCTGACTGCCCTGAGGTCACAACCCATGAACTCTTTTGACCCCCACAGCCCCCACCCCCCCAGCCTCTACCCTCACCATCATGGCCATAGCAAATCCCTGCAGGACACACAGACTTTGCATGACCGAGGCGTTGGACTTACTCCAACGCCTTAACGCAGGCCACTGATATACTGTGCATACGAAAATATGAAAATAATGAGCATGACGTGTAGCAGGAGCCAACAGCAATAAAACTTGCATTGCAGCTGGCCAGAACAAGCCTCTGTCTGCTGCAGTTTAACAAGCTTCCCCAAAGCTCTGCCACCTTATGTGGGCTAATTATAGCATTTTGCATCATGGTCCCTGCCCCCTATGTATGCTATGATGTGATGTGACACGTGATATGTAAGTTGTATTATGCTGCACTATTATGTGATATTATGCTCAGGGTAATATTGGACCCCAGGACCCTGATTTACTCAAACCTTTAGTGCGTGAAAGTCTTTTAACAAATGCAAAACCAATGACATGACTGGTCATGGTATTTGTTTTGCACCCGTCGTTGGTTGTGTTATTACTTTTGCGGGTGCTACAAGGTTTTGCACATACTAAAGGTCTTAGTAAATCAGGCTCTAGGTCTCTTGCTTGCAGTCCATAACTGGGCTGGCATTTTCTGCAGCAGGGACTTTCATGCCAGAGGGGCTGTAGTTTTCATTGGTCAGATTCTCATTAGGTGGTTCGCAGGAACTTGATATATTTGACACACCTCCTTGTACTATTTGATCACTATCCTTTGATTGACAGTTTATGTTTCTTAAGCAGCTTTACTTCTTGGCAAGCTAGCATGGCCACAACATTTGCCCAGCATGCGGATGAATGGAATTCAGAATTACAACAGTGATGCCATTTCAGAAGATTGCAAAATAAATGATAAATAGCTCTCGGCATTCCACCTCATATCGTAAAAAAAAGTTCCTGCCGTGCATTTGTAAAATCTGGGTTTACAGATGAATCTTGGCTTTTCAGCAAGTTGTATTTCTGTCTGTTTTTATATATATATATTCTGCACAAATCCAGAATTGGTTTTGATGGTGCTTTCCTGCTGATGGCTGAGCCATTTTAGAATAGGTACATAACCTTCTGTGCAAGCTAGACTGAACCAGGCACAGCCTGTTTTCAGGAAGACCTTCTTGACTGAATTGCTACCTCTACCTGTGAACCCACCTTCAATGAGATGACAGCTACACATTAGGCTAGGCTTGGTAACAGGCCTGAATCGACAAAGTGCTTGCTTCCTGAAACTTGTGCGTTCCAAAAGCAGCCAGTGATTCATTCAAAACTTGAGCTGCAACCCTTAAGTATTGTATACTCTATATGTCTTCAGTCAGTCTTACAGTGAAAAAGTATAAGCATGTCTCATGAGGCTATCTGTTGGATATGGTGTAAAATGATATCATTTAGTGTTATGTGATGTACCATGAAATCACATGGTGTTCTGTAATAAGCTATTATTTCACATTGTTTTCAGTGTGGTACTGTGATATCTTCTGCTGTTCTGTATTGTGCCATGATGTCACAGTGTTCTTTTATATGCTATGATGTTGCATGGTTTTTTGTGATGTTCTATGATGTCACATGGAATTCTGAAATCTGCTATGATATCACATGGAGTATCATGTGTTCTCTGATGTGGTATGATATGCAGTGTTTCATGATGAGCTGTGGTGTATCATGATGCATTGCGGTGTGTTTTTATGAGCTACAATTTGATGTAAATGAATGTTAGGTGATACAGTATGGCATAACATGAAAATGATTTAGGAGAATGACATTGTGTGAAATGGTATAGTATGATATACTAACATGTTTACTAAAATTATAGAGATTGTAAAGGTAAATTCGTCAATGACTTCAGACTACATTGTATAGAATTATTATGGTATTAAGCATCAGCAACAGTACAAAAAACAATTGCATTGCAATATCGATTTATGCAAGTCTAATAATTTCCATTTATTCCAGTGGGGATTAAATGGGTGGAAGTTCAATTTATTACCAGGCTCTGGTTTAGTCTCATTGCATATCTCCCATAGTTTGAGAAAAATAAAAAGTATTCTGTCCGGCTAAAACAGAATGGTTGAATTATCAATAAAGGTTTGTAGTAGCTATTTATTAGTTATTTTGCCATTTTCAGCTCTGAATACCTCTACCAAACTTATCCCTCTCTCAGTCCCCCTCCTTCTCTATCCCGCTGTTTCTCTCACCTGCTCCATACCTTTGTGGTGGTGCTACCTAGCTGGCTGGCTAGCTTAGCTAATTGTATTGCTCCTAGAGCTAAAGAGCTGTCATTTTTGTTTTGTCATCATTATTTCTTCCATTTTGTAATCAAGCCTCCATTTGCATTGCAAGCATGCAGCATTTACCTCGTGTATGTGCCCTCCCTGGATGGACAAACATAGAGAATGCAGTTGAGGGTAACATAATGATGTCATATCTTCTGTTTCCTATTTAGCTAACAAGCTAGAAGCTAACTATAGCCTGTATTGCTAATTTACTGAATCTGGTAGACCTAATCTGTTAGCAATCTTTTTGATTAATGATAGATTACATTGATGCTGTAATACAGAAGAATCATCTTAATATAATCCATTTGTCAGTGACTTTTATGCAATTATCTGGCTAAGGGGAGTCAATCCTTCTTTGAATAGATATTTGGTGGATGTGTAGTCGATACATCCCTCTGTGATAATTTATTGTTATTTTAACTATTTTCAGGCCCTTTACAATCAAGTTGTAATTTATACCCTCGTGATGGAAATTGAAGTAGAGTCCTGCATGCCCCCACCCAGGCCCCGTCTTATTGATTGAGACTGAACTGTTACCATTCCTCAGAAAAGAAATCATGACCGCAACCTGCTAAAGCATGGCCGTGAACCTGAGGCCCATCGCAATGCCTGTCAAAATATAGGCTTATTACACAATATTCCCTCTGTAGGGGGATATAAAAATGTCATGCTATGCCATTTCAATAACATGAACAAGACTGACCATAAATTACACAATAACAAGATATGATAAATCAGTTCATAGAAATCACTTGTGGAAATGTAACCCCCTGAACACACGGGCACACACACACACACACACACAGTGCCATGAAAAAGTATTTCTCCCCTTCCTGATTTATGCTATTACTGCATATTTGTCACACTGAATGGTTTCAGATCTTTAGACAAAATGTTATATTAGACAAAGGGAAACTGAGAAAACACAAAACGCATGTTTAGAATGGTTTCAGTTATTTAATGATAAAGGTTATCAAACACTCATATCACCAATGTGAAACATTGCCTCCTTAGTTACTCAATCAACAAATTCACCAAATTGAATTGCCAATTAGTTTCAGCTGATTGAACCCAGCCAGGCTTGATTGCAGCCAACCCTGTTGAATCTAGACCTTACTCATATTGAACCTTACCATCAAAGTGAAATAGTTGCCACAAAGTTTCTACAAGTACATTATGCATGATCAAAGGAAATTCCAGAAGAGATGAGAAAGAAAGTTGTTGAAATGTATCAGTCTGGAAAGTGTTACAAAGCCATTTCTAAGGCTCTGGGATTCCACCAAACTACAGTGAGAGCCATTATCTCCAAATGGAGAACAGTGCTGAATCCTCCCGGGAGAGGGCAGCCTGTCAGAATTTATCCATTATTGAAAGAACCATGAACTCTGTAACTGAAAATTAATTGGGTTATTCAGGAAGACAATGATCCACAACTCAAAAACAAGTACACATTGTAAAGGCTGAAAAGAAACAAAATTAAGGTTTTGGAGTGGCCTAGTATAGGTCAGTCTTGAACCCGTTAGAAATGCTGTGGCGGGACCTGAAGCAAGCAGTTCATGCTAGAAAACCTACAAATTTGTCTGAATTATAGCAGTTCTGCAAAGATGAGTGGGTTAAAATTCCTCCACAACAATGTAAAAGACTGATATCAAATTATAGGAAGCATTTGGTTGTAGTTATTGCTGCTAAAGTTGGTGCAACTAGTTATTTAGTTTAAGGGGCCAATGACCTTTTCTCATGGGTGATATGGGTATTTGATAATGTTTTTCATTAAACAACTGAAATAATAATTTAGAAAACATGCTGAGTGCAATAATAGAGGAAACAAGGAAGGGGCACACACTTTTTCACAACACTATAAAATGGGCAGCACAAAAAAGTATTAGTTTAGGATTTTTTGTTACATAATTCCAGACCCAGCCCCGGACCCGACCCCAACTTGCGCCATTCTCATTTCTCTCCACAAACCGAACCACAGATTTTTTGTACATTGTCATGCACCTACCAGCTGTGTTCTTATGGGTTTTCTATAGGTACTCTTGGATATCCTGGCCTAGCACTACAGGACTCTAAATTGGATAAGAAGGGCGGGTATGTTCTGAACACACTACTCCATGCTGTTCTTTGGCCACAGCATTTAAAAATGACTTGGAAATGGGAACAGTAACATATTCATATTTGGCATGAAAATCATTCTGCACATTCAAGAACATTACGTGGCAAGTCAGATTTTCTCTTTTTGTCAGAAATCCTGTCCCAGCTCATTGTTTTAAGTTGCTCACTTTACAGTATGTCTATGCTCCAAGAAGCACCTTTTTGGGTAAGAATGAGTTTCAAAGTCCATTCTCAAAGGTTACATTGAGGATTTTGATGACTATGGCCTTTGATGACTGCTATCCTTCCAGGGCCCCACCCTAACAGACCGGCCTCACAGATGTGATGACAGCGGCTGTCCACTGTCTGAGATGTGTATCTGTAGACAAAGCAGGAACTAGAATTCTTTAAGTCTCACTGCCACCATGTTACAGCTGAGCATCGAGAGACATACAGAGACCTCTATATGTTCAGAGACACCTACAGCACACTACTCAAAATTATCTATATGTACAGAAATACCTACAGCACACTACTCAACAATCTCTATATGTACAGAGATACACTACATGGCCAAAGGTATGTGGACACCCCTCCTAATTAGTGGGATTTGGCTACTTCAGCCACATCCACTGGTAACAGGCGCATACAATCAAGCATACAGCCATGCCATCTCCATAAACAAACATTGGCAGTAGAATGGGTCGTACTATACTTCTCAGTGACGTTTCTGCCCTGCTAGGGCTGCCCCAGTCGACTGTAAGTGATGTTATTGTGAAGTGGAAATGTCTAGGGGCAACAACAGCTCAGCCGCGAAGTGGTGGGCCACACAAGCTCACAAGAACGGGACCACCACGTGCTGAACCGTATAGCGCATAAGAACTTGATTGGCCTGCACAGAGCCCTGACCTCAACCTCATCTAACACCTTTGGGGTGAATTGGAACTCTGGCTTCGAGGCAGACATTATCGCCCAACATCAGCGCCCAACCTTACAAATGGTCTTGTTGCTGAATGGAAGTGAATAGTGCAGCCATGTTCCAAAATCTAGTAGAAAGCCTTCCCAGAAGAGTGGAGGCTGTTATAGTAGCAAAAGGGTGACCAAGCCCATATTTCTGCCCATGATTCTGGAATTAGAGGTTCAACGAGCACATATGGGCATGATGCTTGGGTGTCTACAAATTTTTGGCCATGTAGTGTACCTACAACCCAGACATTTCTGTTTGCACTGAAATGCTTACCCTATGATACACTTTGCATTATTCTCCATGTGATATACAGCACCCAATAATTGACACCCTCGATAAAGATGCGTAAAAAAGGCTGCATAAAATAACGACACAGGCAATGGGCAATATGTTATGCTCAAAAATTGGAAAATTATATTTTTCTTCTTATTAAAATAGACAATTTTTTAATAAGTCAATTTATTTCACAAAAAGATACGGGTCAAAATGACTCACAGTCCTATTTTCACCCCTTTCACGACTGAGATGAATTCTATGTTGTTTTATGAGACTGGAGAGCATATAGGGGGGAGATCTTTGACCATTCCTCCTCATTTCGTGGTTTATTTTGACTTATACTTGGGATCACTGTTTTGCGGAATCGGTTTGCAGCCAAGTTTGAGCTTCCTGGCGGGGTATACCAGTTTCTTAGCCAAAATGTCTTGGTCCTTGATGGAGTTCATGATTCCCCTGACCTTAACCTGGGCCCCAGGACCCGTTGATGAAAAACAACTCCATAGCATGAAAGATCCAGCCCCATATTTCACTGCAGGTATGCTGTCCTTTTCAACATTTGAGTTCTTCTTCTGAAAACCATTGTTGCCATGTGTTGGAGGCAGCCCCTCCATTTTGGTCTCATCTGACCATTGCACACTGTTCTAATCAATGTTCAGTATCAGAACCACGTTTTTTTTACAAAATTATATAGAATAGATACAGAAATGATGTAGAAATTATAGCTCATTATCTGTGTTTTTATTTTCCACAACCTTTTTGCTTACATTTATCAAGGGTGTCCCCCTGTCTGGACCCTTGTATTGTTTGTTCATCGTACTCCACAATGTCTATCTCAGCGATGTGTGTTGGCAGGAGGGGATTGGGCAGTCTCGTTTTTGCAGGAGTACAAATGGAAACTCTGCTAACGCCTGCTGCTCTTTTGAATTTATCACCCAGGTGCCTTTCTTCCAGACATGCATGGCTGTTTAATCTGGCAGTCTGGGAGACGGGGGTGGGAACAGTAGTGATGCTGTTAGTTATCAAAAGGATGCAGCGCACAGAAAAAGCCGTTCTAACATCAGGCCAGCATCTGACTCGCTGGAATCGCGGCATTCTTTGTATCGTGTCGCTCGTTTCCCCTCTGCCTCCTCCGTCATGGCACCGCTCTTCCCGGGGAACATCTGGATCTGTCAGCCATGGCGAATGCTGAGGCTTAGTGGGCTTCACATCGCCGCCACAAGGCCTGAAATCTTACAGCTGAGTTTGATGAGAGCGCTTCGCTTTTTATTAGCATTAGCACGCGCTCCCTCAAACAAGCTCTTCACGCACCCATTCCCTCTGCTCACTCTGTCAGTCTCTCTCTCCCGTGTCCCTTCCAAGGTCCCTCTCTCACACATTTATCTTCCCTCACATATGCTCCCTCTTTAAACACACACACACACACACACACACACACGCATACCCTCTTACACATGCTCCCCCTCACGTACGCTTTCCGCTCGCACGTGGTCGCTGCCATATGTGTGCTCTTTGTTGTGCATTCACTTGCCCGCAGTCCCTCTCACACATGCAGCCTCACACACACACATACGTACGCACCGTCCCTTACACTCAGTACCTCTTGCACACGCATTATCTCACACACGGTCCTTGTCTCACACGTTCACTCACACTTTTCACGCACTCGTTCCTTCAAACATGCTGTCTTTCTCACACATAATCTCACATGCACTCACTTGTTTATTGACAATTCCTCACAATCCCACACTCATCTACCTCCTCACATACATACTTCCATGTAAACATTCGCTCTCTTACACACACACACACACACACACACACAACACATACTTCACTCACCTGTGTTCCCTGGCACAATATCTCAAGAACTTTCACACATTCTCTCACACACACATGCACGCACGCATGCATGCACACGCCCACACACATATACATGCGAGCACATGCACGCACACACATACACAAACACACACACACACACTGATGCCATCAGAGATATTCGCCCACCAGGGGGCACCAGCCCTGCCTGTGGGCTGAATCTTGGTTGACTTTCTGCTCGCATAAGCAGTCACTCTGTGTTCTTAGAATTTGAAAGAAACGATTCTTCATGTAGATTCCTACCCAGTCCTGTGGTGGTACAGATGATCACAGCTAAATACCCTCATTTTTCTTCGGTGGTGCTCCCCATCCTCTCCAGTTTCTGTGGTCATATTTAAGGCATTTTCCTTATTTTCCAAAAGACATCATTATTTGATATTTTTTTCCGAAAATACGTGGGCTTGGAACGGTTGTTTGTTGAACTGAGCTCTGGGTGAAGTCAGCAATAACAGAATCGGAGGAGCTTGCGCTCGAATCTGGATGTTACCCTCAGCGCTTCTCCGGGGTTCATATGTTTCTGTCACCATCTGTAATGCTGTTCTGCTCCGTTTTCCTGTTAGTAGAAACAAAAGGAACTTTACTAATAGCATCTTGGTTGTGGTTCAGGCGTTCATACCATCTTTGGCCTTGACATCCATCCTAATACATTTAAGCTGTGAAGAGTCCGGTGTCATATAAATGACTGATTGCCTTATTGATTTGTTTGTTTCTTTATTGGTATGTTTTGTGCTTTAGCTATTTTGGCAGACTGCACAGATTAATTACAACCTCTAATTGTTTTATTTTATTGTTCTGGATGAGTAATCGCTGGTTATTCTATTATTGTGCTGTTTTATTATTTGCCAGTTGTCTGTGTATTTGGCTGACTGTGTGGGACTTTTGCAATGGCGTAATTAGGCCCAAACTTTAGTATTGCTGCGTCTGTAACACACACACAAATCATTATCCACATGAGGGGCAATAGTCAGTTTCTGTGTGTGTGTGTGTGTGAGAGAGAGCGAGAGATAATATATATGTGTGTGTGTGTGTGTGTGTGTGTGTGTGAGAGAGAGAGAGAGAGATAATATGTGTGTGTATGTGTGTGTATGCGTGTGTGTCTTTCTCTCTGGGTGTGTTACTTAGTCTACCTGTAGACATTTCTCTCATTGATCATATCATCATGCCCTATAAGCAAGTCTGCTCTTAAACACAGTGAACCACGCCAATTCCTCCTCAGTTTTTTGTCTGCTACAGATGAATTGTCCTCTTTGCGAACCTGGCACAACAGCTGAGAAAGAAAGGGGTCCCAGCACAATATAAAACAGTCTAAATAAATTTTGCTGTCTGCCTGAAAGAAAGTTCCCCTTCTTACCAAAAAAACAAAAAAATAAATAATGAATTCTGGCAAAATGCTTACACACCAATCCAAAACCTCCATGACTATTCTGGCCCAAATGTATGGCAGTGGACCGCCCTGGCGTGAATAGGATGCGTTCCTCACACAGTACTGTATCTTGGTGCCCGAGTTTCTCTGTCTGTAAGGGCCTGATGAGTGATTTTTGTTTTGGGTTGCCTTGGTTCCCTGTGTGGGCTCAGCACGAGTAGGTTCCTTAGCTACCTTGGTGACCAGTGCTGCTTACTCCATGTCCTGTCAGGGCTCCGGACGGGGATGCAAGCTGAATAACACCATTTTCCTGGAAGACGAGAGGCTGACTTTGCCATTTATCCTCGTGGTAGGGCTCGTGTACGAGCTAGGCCTCTCCTTTAGGTTTACGCCAGTGGTAGAGCTACATGTGACTAGGCTTGACTGTTGGCTTCATACCTCAGTGGTAGGGCTACACGGAACAGAGTTAGGTTTGACTGTTGGCTTTATACCTCAGTGGTAGGTCTACATGGAACAGAGCAAGGCTTGACTGCTGGCTTTATACTCCAGCCGTAGGGCTGCATGGAACAGAGTTAGGCTTGACTGTTGGCTTTATACCTCAGTGGTAGGGCTACATGGAACAGAGTTAGGCTTGACTGTTGGCTTTATACCTCAGTGGTAGGGCTGCATGTGACAGAGTTAGGCTTGACTGTTGGCTTTATACCCCAGTGGTAGGGCTGCATGTGACAGAGTTAAGCTTGACTGTTGGCTTTATACCTCAGTGGTAGGGCTGCATGTGAGGAGCTGTGGCTCACTGCTTGCTTTACCCCTGGGGTACGGCCCCTGAGGGCAAGCAGGCTCAGGTTACCTACTTCTGTTTTTATTCATTTCAGCTCTGCAGTCGGCACGCGAGTCTTGACAAAAAGACACTGCAGGCCGAAACGTCTGCAGGTGATTCCAAAGATAATTGGTTAGTGGGGGGGTGGGGGTGGGTGGGGGTGGGGGGTGAAAAGGGGAAATTAGCTGAAATTGTTCCACTAATCCTGCAGCCACTGGAAGACACTAACCTCCTCCCAACATGTGTTCGCTATTAATCCTCGCTGTAGAGAATTGTTCTTGCGGGTTTGGAAAATGGGAGCCTCTCAGCCCTCGTATTACTCAGACTGACCGAGCCCTGCGTCTGTCTGTCAATGCCAGCACTGCCTCACTGCATCTATCACTGGAAGCTCTGTGTCTGTCAGTGCCAGCCCCGCCACACTGCATCTATCACTGGAAGCTCTGTGTCTGTCAGTGCCAGCCCCGCCACACTGCATCTATCACTGGAAGTCCTGCATCTGTCAGTGCCAGCACTGTCACACTGCATCTATCACTGGAAGCTCTGTGTCTGTCAATGCCAGCACTGCCACACTGCATCTATCACTGGGAGTCCTGCGTCTGTCAATGCCAGCCCCGCCACACTGCATCTGTCACTGGAAGCTCTGTGTCTGTCAATGGCAGCACTGCCACACTGCATCTATCACTGGAAGCTCTGTGTCTGTCAATGCCAGCCCCGCCACACTGCATCTATCACTGGAAGCTCTGTGTCTGTCAATGCCAGCCCCGCCACACTGCATCTATCACTGGAAGCTCTGTGTCTGTCAATGCCAGCACTGCCACACTGCATCTATCACTGGAAGTCCTGCGTCTGTCAATGCCAGCACTGCCACACTGCATCTATCACTGGAAGCTCTGCGTCTGTCAGTGCCAGCACTGCCACACTGCATCTATCACTGGAAGCCCAGGAAGGGTCCGGAGTGGCGGGCTGGTCTCACCCTGCATCAGATAGTGCCCTATCATTCACATTTGCAGTTACTGAGATATTAGAGTGCTTGTGGGTGTGTGTGGGTGTGTGCGTGTCACAGAGAGAGCGAGATGAAGGGGAGATGTGGCAATGGAAGTGACTTTTGGAGGAGGTGGAAGCATATGTTTGTGGCGGGTAGTGGAAACGTGTGTGTGTGTGCAGGGTAGTGGCCTGTTTGTTTGTGTGTGTGTGTGTGTGTGTGTGTGTGGTGTGCTGGTGAATGGAAATGTGGTGCAGATTATTGCCATTCCCTGAACACCACCAAAAGGAAAAAGACAAAAGCAGTATCAGCTGACAAAACAGTTAACTGCACTGTTCTGTGTGTGTGTGCGCATGTGTGTGAGTGAGCATATATGTGTGTGTGTGCGCATGTGTGTGTGTATGCATGTGTGTGTGTGTGGGTGTGCATATGTGTGTGGTGGGGGCAGTTATATTGGTTGAATTCCCTGATTGTGCTGGTTCGCCCTTTCAAAGCCTGCTGTATTAGACCCATATTTGCTTGGATTGGAGTTGCATGTGCTGGGACACCAAATACAGTCGCATGCAGTATCATGTCATAGCGTTCAAAAACCACTGCCAAGAGGGAAATTAAATGCGCAGGGCAGATCTTTGATCTATGTTCCAGTGGCATTAGGCGTTGGGATTCGGGGACTCTGTCTCCAGCCACCACCTGCATAGGAAAAATATTCAACGATGATTCAGTTTCACCAGGGATTACAGTGAAGTGAAACGTGGAAGGTAATCATAAGAACGCTTTTGATTAGTTCATTTTTCAGCATGTTATCAGCGGGTTACTTCCCACATTCTGGCGGAGCTGCTGGCGAAGCTGATTAGCTTCTGGAGATGTTCCGCTGATTGAGTTGCAGATAGGGGGAATGAGATCACTTTTTGATAACGTTTGATTGATTCATTCTTGGCGCGTCGCCGACGGACGATTCGGTCGCGGAAGGTTAGCGGTTGCGCCTTTTGTTTGTTTTAGCGATGTTTAATGGACAGGCGGCCTGTGAAGTTTGGCAGGTGGCTCATCAGCTCAGCTCCACGGTGAGACTTTGGTGAAAAGCGCACGAGCGGGACGTGGCGGCTTTCCAGCGCTGTGCCGCTCCGGGCAAATTGTTCTTGTCCTGCTTTGGCACCTGGAAGGGGTTGCCAGTTCTGATGCGTTTGATCCCGCGTGTCCGCTGAGTTTCATTCGCGCAGGTTAGCACTCCAGGTGCGCCGAAGGGGAAGCGTCTTAAGCGCAGATTTATTTCACGCCGTCGCTCCTTTTTCCACTGGCTACTCTCCTGTCAGAGTGTCAAAACGTGTTTCAATGCAGCTGAGATTTTCAAGGACTAATAACTCACACTTTTCACAATGGATTAAAGCGAGAAAACGTTGCGTTTCCAAAGCTGGTTAGTCATGAAAACAGAGGAGCTGCACCTGGATTCACAACTGTCCTGAGCCAAAGGTCAAGTCACATGTTTTCATGTAGTTCCATAAATGTGACGAGGGAAAAGGGAAAGCCACTGGTGGACTGACGCAGTGCTTCTTCAGACTCGTTTGACCTGTCTCAGAGAAAGCCCTCAGACCAGACCTGGGTCAAATACACATTTGTTTTGTATTCAACGCTTTCTACGCTTTACTGATCTTGTCTGGTGTATTGGAACCAATGAAATACTCTCAAAAAGCGCAAACCCCGCCTTCTGGTCATATTGGCAGGCTCAATTACACCAGGCAAGACCAACAGACACAGATCGGGCCCAAAGCCTCAGGACAAGCCATGTAGTCTCAGAGCCTTTAAACAGGGAAATGGCTACGCAACGAGCCATACAAACTCAATACAGGCTTATGGCCTCAGAAGAGGCTGCACAGACCATGGACAGGCTGTACCGTACAGGCTGTGCAGACTCAGAGCAGGCGGTGTGTGTTTTTCTGAGCGATGGTATGCTTAGTGTTAGCGCATGACTGCACAGTTTGGAGAAGACTGAAGGCTGGGGTGTTCAGATGGTAAGGCGGCTGAAAGCGTGGCAGAGTTAGTAGCAGAATGACTGAAAGGCACGGGCCCACACTAATCACTAGAGACTCTCCTGTCCGCTTCCAGGTCACGGGGTCAAATGTCAGTGTCAAAGGTCACCAAGCAGGATAAGCCTCTTCATTTCTGTGACTCAACTAGAATTTTACCTGTCTTCATCTTGGCTTGACCACTTGTGAATTCTGGATTTTAATTAAGCGTTACACCTTACAGATGTCTCAACTGTTCCTAGAATCCTTTGAAGCATCAGATATGACGGTAGCTATTACTACAGCTTTATTTTTTATTATCATTGTGAATTGACAATCAGATAGAAACAAACATCTACCCTTTAGGCATTCTTACAGTTTCATTCCTCAATGGATGACCACCTTGGTGTTAGTAAAAATATATGTCGCTCCCCTACATTAAATTGATATTTGTGTAATGTAGCATTTTTTACAGTTCAGTCGTGCTTCATTTTCTGTGCGTTTGGCATATATCTGGCCCACTGAGGATGGCCTAATATGGAATATGTCCGGTTAAAGGATGTTGTGATTCAGAATTGACCTTGCTCTGACCTTCCCCCGGCAAAAATATAAGCTGTATGACTCCATTCCTGTTAGCTAGCTAACATGTGTTAATGAAATACAGGCTACCACCAGCTGTTCCTAACAATTCTAAAGCTATTTTCAATCGCTCACATTTGCGACATTGGCTTGCAACTGCATTTTTGGACTTATGGTTAAACATTTCCAAAATTCCTTTCTGACCCTGTGAGTCTAACCACTTATGAAAAATGACAAAAATTAATTTCATAGCTTTCAGAATGGGGAAGAGGAAAGAGGCCGTTGAATTATACTTAGGGTTTATACATAAATAAACCCTTTTAATTTAGTACTAATTTTATACCGTACAATTTTTTTTAGCAGAGTTGGCTATTTATAATGAATGCTTAAGGATTATCTAAGCTTTTACATTTTTTTTTACATTAATACAAAAAGTCTTCATACAGTATTCTGACCGCTCCTTCTGATTAGCACCTACACCTTCTTGAAATCAATGCTATAATCCAAAATGAATGTATGTTCTATTGAAATATTTAGCCCCTAACTGCCTTCGGAACATCAGAGCGCGTTCGTTTCTTGCCCAGCGTGAGACTGCAGTTTCTCTATGAAAGGAGCGTACATCTGCAGGGGTGTGAAAAGTATCTTTTAGCTTTCGGGAGCTTCTCGGCGAAACCCAAATACACGGAGGTACGCTCGAGCCCGTCGAGCCGGCCAACTATAACAGCAGTGTTTGTTTGTTTATTTGTGTGGGTTTCCTGTGTACCTGCCCTGAAACTTGCTCTGAGGCACATTGAGAGAGCAGGTCTATTTGGCTCCCCCTCGCACGCAGGATGAAGGTGGGTTTTATGTTCGCGGCCGAGCCAGATAATGATGCCACTGTCCCGTCCCCGTGCGTATCATGCGGCCGGCCTGGCCTCGCGGAGCGCGTGCATTTCGGCGCAACCTTCCCAACCCAACCCCCCCACCCCCTTCCCCCCACCCCACCCCCCCCCCCCCCTCGGGGCCTGGGATTCCACTGAAGGGAGGCGTCTCCGCCGGCAGCACAGAGGAGTGTTGTGAGGGGTCACAGCTGCTGACAGATTTGATGCCTCGCAGGGGTATCCACGGCGACACTGCCGTTTAAATCTCCACTGGGCTCTTTTTCATGCGAGGTGGATAAATATTAGCTCCGGTGTCTCTGTCGCCGAATTACCATGGCGATTAGTGTGTTTGCTTCGTCTCTGAAAGAATGTGAAATTATGTGGCCCAGAGAAGGGTCAGCTATATACCATCCCTGCACTTCTCCCTGTTTACAGATACCAGCACCAGGAGGCAATTCTCATGCATACATGTCTGCAAATACACACACACACACACACACACACACACACACATGCATGCACACAAACACACACACACACTTCCCACCTGGTTCAGTGCTTTAACATTGAGGCACTTCCTGGTTTCAGTCCAAGTGGATTGTTATGACCTTGGCATGACCTTTGCCTCACTCCCCTTGGATTTGTTTGACAGAAAAGCTTAGCTGATGCACTGTACCCTCGTTACTGCTACCACACAGAGCTGTCATTACTCTTATCGTACTGCGGTCTCATAAGTGCTACCACACGGCGTCCTCATTATTACTGTGTGTGTGCACGTGCGTACGTGTGTGCGTGTGTGTGTGTGTGCGTGTGTGTGTTTGTGCGTGTGTATGTGTGAATGAGAAGGGGGTGTGATAGGGTATATATGCATGTGTGGCCATTTCCATATGCTTGCTAGTCCTGCTTATTTTGACCCTGGTCTTGCCTTAGTTTTGATGGGGAAATGACTTTGTTTGGAGCAATTTGTTGTTAAGGGATAGCAATGATGGGATTGTAATTATAGGACAATAATTACAGGATATTGTGCGACTGTTTATCTGTTTATATATTTGAGAGCCTTTTACATGTGGAAATGGAAAACTAGCAGTCCTCAGCTGAAAAAAATATACTTAAATAGCTTTAAATTTGCTTTAGACTTAAAAATGGAAAAAAGTTCTCAAATCTACTAAAGCTTGTTATTAAGGGGTGACATCAGTGTGGTAAAATTATGATAACATGCTGCGGTTAAAAGCAGTGAGTTTTGCAGAAAAATCAAGGCATCTTGGTTTTTCTGGAGGTTTTAAAAAAATGTTAGCTGCATTTGTGTACGCGCATGCACATACTTAAATGCATGTACACTTGCATCATGTGGTCAAGCTTCAGCATTAGCTTGTGGTCAAGTGTGTGTGTGTTTGTGTGTACAGATGTGTGTGTGTGTGTGTGTGTGTGTTTGTGTGTACAGATGTGTGTGTGTGTGTGTTGCTCACGCAGTTTCAGCATGTGCATTTGTGTGGAAAGAGTGGCATAAGAGTTATACCCTTCGAGGAGGGCATTTAATTGGTGGGGGGTGCTACCCATAGGACAGCCCCTTTGTCATGCACTTATTATGTCACTGCAGGAGTCTCTGTTGAGCTGTAGAACTGCAGAATAGGAGACTGTTGATCTCTGAGGAGATTGCGCTTTCTGCATTCCTTCCTGGTCTGGATAGGCAGTTCCAGTTGAAATTCCAGTTCCATCCCGTGTCAAAGACTTCAGTTGGTGGAACATTTGGTGATAAAATTGAAGGAACAGAATTTTAAATGTAGGACAGGCAGAGTGTATCTTGCTAGAATGTAGAATGTCTTTGGCAGCGCTTTGCAAAAGCACATAAAGGCTCAGTTTTGATTCCCCCGGACCACCAACAGTCTCAGAACTCTGCTGTGAATCACAGGACTATATTTCACTGTTTAAGAGCAGGGGTGCTTAGAGGGAGAAGAGAGCCACTTTCCCGCATCAGCCAAAATTAATATAATTACACGTAAGTTTTGCCGCTGTGAAGCAGACATGATGGAGGGATGGTTTACTGGTTAATCCTTATGGGCCATCTTAACGACGGGCTGTTAACAATAATAACACTTAATGTAAACTTTTTTTTTTTTTTAAGTGCATATTTAATCACCAGTTACACAAACTAAAGTAGGAACGTTTGGAAAATCGCCTGCAGATCGATGATGTGGTATAATCCTTCAGCTTCCTCTCATTACACCAATGTTTCTTCCACACCACAAATATTTTTCAAGGCTAATAGACTAGCCTGTTTACCCTAATAATATGACATTTGTTTCCTTGAAACTAGAAGACAGGAAACATTGCTCTTGGCAAGTGTGGCATTGCTTATTTAAAGACTATAAAACAGTTCTTCAAAGCATGCTATTTGCTGCATTTCATTGCTAAGATGGCATAACCCCAGAATAACCTAAATGAGTCTGCTGTACCTTAATTGGAAATGGGAATTATAATATTCCGGGCGACAGGGTTGAATCAAAATTGATTTATTTTCATCCATCCATCCATCCATCCATCATCTATATCCCGCTTATCCTGGGCAGGGCTGCCAATCTATTGCAGGGCGCACACACCATTCACTCACCATTCACTCACACACTCATACGTATGGGAAATTTAGAGTTTCCAATTTTCCTACCTGCATGTCTTTGGACTGTGGGAGGAAACAGGAGCACCAGGAAGAAACCCACGCAGAAAGTCCCAGGCCAGAATTCGCACCCAGGACCTTCTTGCTGTGAGGCGACAGTGACAGTATTTCGACAGTTTTCACAATATATGCAGATGTTACAATAAAATACTTTCATTTTCAATGTAATCCTGTGTTATGATGAGCAGAGAAACAAATATTGAACATAGCTAGTAAAGTCACTTGCTGAAGAACAGTTTTTCAACATTTAATTATTGATGCCAAAAATTAGGTCACTGACTTATATTTGAAATTTAATCAGTTTTATCAGATTTAATCAGTTCTGTTTTTACCTGTTATTTGCGCACCTAAAATGATGTCCCCATTCCAGAAATATGAATGTGGGATATAGGGATTCAGCTTCTCCCCTAGGGCCAGAAGCATGTCGGGATATTATTTGTCTCTATACCAGTCTGAGCAGGAATTTCTCCAAAGTTATTTCAGCAACTGCATCACTGATTATTTCAACATGAAACACCTCTTCGTTCTTCACTGCAGTGCTCCATGCTGCCAAGACTACTGTTGGCAGTTAGATCACTTAAACTATTTAAAATGTAAATCATTTTCGCAAGTATGCTGCATATTTCAACATGATTGACCTGCATGGAATGATATTTATTTAAATTTCATGGTGGAGATTACTGGAGCTTTTCTATGCTTCACATTGTTGTTCTGTGTAATCCTCAGATTATTTAAAGGCCTGGTTTAGCATGAGCTGAAATTACTGTCAAATTCATCTAAATTAATGCGGAAATGAATTGAAATCAACTGAATTGAAATCAGTCCTTCATTTATGATTGAAATTCTTTTATTTTTTCTGTGAGGATTTTCAATAACTAGCTGAATCTCTGGAATCTCATTTCTGAAATCGACTGAATGAAAAAGGAATTGGCCCCACCCAACCCTGATGTACGCATGCACGGACACACAAGCACACACACAGACACACACACACATGCGCGTGCGCACACCACTGGATCCGGGTATATTTGGGTGAATCTCAGCAGTGGTCTCTGCAGTAGTCAGGAATGGAGATTTCCACTGGGATCTGGGAAAATCTGGATAGAAATGACAGAAGGTCAGCTATACATTTACTTACAAGCTTTAATTATATGCTCATGAGATTATATGTTAGCTTCCTGACAGCATTCATTAAGATTTGACATTTGTCACTGTGCTAGCCAGCTGCTTCCAGAGAAGAGCAGATTATGTGTGAGTTCACTCACCACATGCTGTTGGTCCCAAGTGGTCTTCTGTTTCCACGCATATACCGGCTTTCACTTTGGGCTGGCAATAGCGTCACCGTCATTCAAAGCATTCTTTGCTATATTTAATGTTTTTATTTATCTACATTTTTATGTATTATAAAAAACAGACTGTATTTTTTTTTCATTTTGGTTTTTTATTAGTTGATTACTACACCGTTGCTTTTTATATGCCTTATGCAGTCAATTTTTTAAACTCTGAAGTAAAAAAAAATATATATTCTGGGTTAAGATGGATAACTTTAACAGTAAGATACCATTAAATCAGAATAGGCACAATGGAGTGGGTAGGCCGTGTGTGAGAGTAGCGGAAGGGTGTTTTTGGTGATGTGGGAGGCTGCGGGAGGCCGTGGCCCCCTTTTCCTCTGCGGCTCCTGGCGAGCCCCGGCCCCGCGGTCTCGGGGTCGAGGGGCCAGACGCGACCGGTTCCTGGAGGACCGTTCGCGATCGAGTTTCCCAACGCCCCGGCAGCAGGCGGGATCAGCCGGGGCAAAACAGGACACGGTGACAATGCTTCCCATTCAAAGGGCTTTCAGCTGGTCAGAGCCCCCCCCCCCCACCGGGTTAACTTAACGTGTTTGGAATATTTAGAGGATGGAACATAAAACTAATGCAGTGCCACATCGCACATGTCTCAAAGGAAGCTCGCATATTTACCTTTCCACGAGGCCAGCGCAGAAGCAACAATACTGGATTTATATAATGTGGCTGGATGCATGACTGACTTGCTGATGTATACCCCACCTGAGGGAGATCTGACCCAGGGAGATCGTTATCTCGCATTTTTTTCACCGGCAGGAACACGATTCCGCCGCTCGGCTTAATTCGGCCGGCTATCGAAACCGCGAACGGTCGGCGTGCCCGCTGAGCGAGTTTCGCGGAGAAACCAGTGAAGCGTACTCTCGAATTTTACATTTTGACATTTTTTTCAAATGTCATTTACGATCTGAGGTAAATGCATGCGAGGCCTCGATCATGTGGGCCGAGGCCACGTGCTTTACATTTCTCTGGCCTCACCTTTCTGAAATACCTCCGATACCTGCTCCACTGGAATGCAGATGTGCAGAAATACCGTATCTCTTCCAGATGGTTAACGTGCTGCGTCTCCACTGTTTTTTTTTATCAGTGTGTTCAGTGTAGACTTGTACGTTTGACATCGTGAAACGTTTATATTTTTCCATTTTGAACAAAGTGATATGCGCTCCGTTGTTTTCATTCTCTCTTTCTCTGCCTGTCCCGCTATATTTTTAGCTCCCTCTCTTTCGCTTGCCAGACTTGTCTCATATCATTCTTGTGCTGTTATAAGAACCCTCAGTGGCTGGTTTTCAGCTGATGCTAAGCCAGCTACCCTTACTGAGGTTTTAGCGCACAATTTCACGCGAAAAGCTGTCACCCTGTGGGCTTATTTTCTTTGTGGAAATTAGTGAGCTTTTTCCATGATTTTTTTTTTCACATTTAAAATACTATTGTTAGAATTTTGAAGGAAGATTTATTCCCCCCCTCGTTCTATGTGCATTTTTCCAATCCATCTTTACTTTTATGATTCACATGGGAACCACCTAACAAGGTACCACAAGCAGGCAAAGGTTGATATCCCTACTGAAGGATTGATATCCGTACCGAAGGATTGATTTCCATAGGGTCTGAATGCTGCCTCATTAAAACGTTTGGATCTTCTTGCAGTGTGGAACTGCCTCTTTAGCTTAGCATCTGTTTTTGCTCAGGACAATAAAGTAGGGCCCAGTGGCTTAGTGCACTGAAAAAAATCGGTTTGGCCAAACGAAAGAGCGTACTAGTGCGCATTAGTGTACAGGCAGGCAGCCTCAGTGTTGCGTTTTGGCACTTCGTTCGATCACTCGATGTTGTTTCTTTTTCTTAATGGAGGAAATACAGCCTGTGTGACAGAAGTGCCATATGGATGAGCTCCATGTTGCATTTTGGCAAATGTTGCACTTCCTGGTGGCAACTTAAACATTGATGAATGCTGCAGTTCCTGATCGTAACAAAAACACTGGAAAATGTTTATTTGCTGTGGCTGAAGCATTAGATCAACACTGTCATGTGAGGATAGCAAGCTGCCAAGACCCCATCCCAAATTCTGTGTATCTGTCTGATTGATGGTTCAGATTATATACAGAACCTCATTGTGCCCTGAAGATGTGGGAGAGGAAGGCAACGGCAACCTGAAAACCGACTGTGAAATGTAAAGATTGAGAGATTGTTCTCTATGAGTGAGAGGGTGAGGAGTTCTGTATGAGTGAGAGGGTGAGGAGTTCTGTATGAGTGAGAGGGTGAGGGGTTCTGTATGAGTGAGAGGGTGAGGAGTTCTGTATGAGTGAGAGGGTGAGGAGTTCTGTATGAGTGAGAGGGTGAGGGGTTCTGTATGAGTGAGAGGATGAGGGGTTCTGTATGAGTGAGAGGGTGAGGAGTTCTGTATGAGTGAGAGGGTGAGGAGTTCTGTATGAGTGAGAGGGTGAGGAGTTCTGTATGAGTGAGAGGGTGAGGAGTTCTGTATGAGTGAGAGGGCGAGGAGTTCTGTATGAGTGAGAGGAAGAGGAGTTCTGTATGAGTGAGAGGATGAGGGGTTCTGTATGAGTGAGAGGGTGAGGGGTTCTGTATGAGTGAGAGGGTGAGGAGTTCTGTATGAGTGAGAGGATGAGGGGTTCTGTATGAGTGAGAGGGTGAGGAGTTCTGTATGAGTGAGAGGGTGAGGAGTTCTGTATGAGTGAGAGGATAAGGGGTTCTGTATGAGTGAGAGGGTGATGGGTTCTGTATGAGTGAGAGGGTGAGGAGTTCTGTATGAGTGAGAGGAAGAGGAGTTCTGTATGAGTGAGAGGGAGAGGAGTTCTGTATGAGTGAGAGGATGAGGAGTTCTGTATGAGTGAGAGGGTGAGGGGTTCTGTATGAGTGAGAGGGTGTAGAGTTCTGTATGAGTGAGAGGGTGATGGGTTCTGTATGAGTGAGAGGGCGAGGGGTTCTGTATGAGTGAGAGGGTGAGGAGTTCTGTATGAGTGAGAGGGTGAGGAGTTCTGTATGAGTGAGAGGGCGAGGGGTTCTGTATGAGTGAGAGGGTGAAGAATTATGTATGAGTGAGAGGGTGAAGAATTCTGTATGAGTGAGAGGGTGAAGAATTCTGTATGAATGAGACAGTGAGGAGGGCTGCCTGATTGAGAGAATGAGAAGTTATGCATGAGTGAGCAAGTGAGGAGTTCTGTATAAGTGAGAGGGTGAGGAATTCTGTAGGAGTGAGAGGGTGAGGAGTTATGTAAGAGTGAGAGGGTGAGGAGGTCTGTATGACTGATCGGGTGAGGAGTTCTGTATGAGTGAGAGGGTGTAGAGTTCTGTATGAGTGAGAGGGTGATGGGTTTTGTATAAGTCAGAGGGTGAGGAGTTTAAAGAGGTTGAACACCCTGACACAAGTCAGATTGCTATTACTGATTTGGGATCAGTTGTAGAAGGAAAATCAGCAACATGCTTCATTTAATAGCAGCAAATGCTATTACTGGCCAAGCACGAACAGGTGGTTACTATAAGCAGACTGGCAGCTCAGCATGAATAATGTGAGGGGTTTATAGGGCTGCGTCTTCTCTGTGCACTCTGTACCTAGAGCCAGGATGGGCTGCAGACATTAAGCCTGTTGCCAAGCTCTGAATAGTTGGGTCAGCCTTTGCCAATAACCACAATTCGCCTGAACAAACTACAGAGACTCCTCTGCCAAGCCAAATCACTCTCACCATCTCTTCCATCAAAAGCCTCCAGAATCCTGCCTCCTCCACTCGAACAGGAACGAATCACGGCCATTAAATCACAGGGCCCCTAAGATGGAGGAGAACTCCCTCATTGCCAAAAGCAAGGTCCGGTCACTTCATGGCGGGACTGACTCAGCATTTATGAGTGATTTGTTTAAAAAAAAAAAAAAGCTAGTCAGAAAAGGGGGTCTGTGTGAAATTATATTTTGCAGAGTTTATAGTGCTGCCCCCACATATGTGGGAGACTATTCCACCAATGTAACTGTGAGGGAGGTACAACTATGCCCACAATGCATTATGATAATCTAAAGTTCGTAAACTATTATTACGGGGATGGACTTGCAGCTCGCAAGTGCTTCTGTATTTATGCAAAGACTAGCCACTATCTTTTCAGTGGCAGTGTGGACTGACAGTGATTGTTACTTATTGTTTACTGGTTGGTGCCACCTCACACACACACACACACACATGCGCGCACACACACACAGTTATACTGACCTAAAAAAAGAACGCTGAATTGCATTTATACTGTAAAACAATATGGTAATCATCACTGTTTTGGAAAATACAGTACGGTCTGACATGATGACGAGCACACACCATGAGCAGTAAAATTTTATGTAAAATGGAATACGACACCGAAGCATGCAGCAGAGATCATAAACGAACGTTGTACTAGTCAGACTTCTTGTGTCGATGCCTTGGGAGGGTAAGCTCATCCGTCTCAAAGAGGAGTCGCCCTGTTGACCTGCGCAGGGTAATCTGCACCTTGAGGGGCACTGAGAGCACGCTACGCGGTAATGCGCTCTCTCGAGTGAGTGCTAATCACTCTGCACACCTGCTCAACGTGCAGGAACAGCAGCCCGGTGCTGGCAGGATCACTCCCCATTAACAAGTGACTTTGTCAGCCGCTCCTCATTCACCTGAATGCGTCTCCCTCCTCCCCCCAGGGACCGCAGCTCCGCTTCCTAAAGCGAAGGGTCTTTCTTTTTTGGACGCGGTATTCGGGCGAAATCTTACTCGAACATTCGGGGTGGGGTGCGGGGACGGGCAGAACCGATCAGTCAGGTAAATGATGGGTGACGAGTAAATGGAAAAAAGGAGAGGGCGGGGGGGTAGGACTTAAAAGTCAGGTGAATAACACAGCGATATGATTGAGCAATCAAGGGAGTAGATTGGTTGGACTGGGATCGGTCAGGTTAAAGGGGGAGGGGTGTAGGACTTAGCATTGAATGCTGTGTGTCGAGGTAGTTGGCATCCTGTCGTCATAGTGACCTGCTGAGTTGATGTGAAAAAACCGTGTTCATTCGGATATTATGTCTAAGTCAACTCCATGCTTTCCTCATGTTAGTAAAAAGACATTTAATAGAGAATGATGCGAAACACAGACAGGCATGGTCTGGTCCATTTATTTTATCTTTGAAGCCTTAGCAGAGCATTTATTTAACTTAAACATAATTTGAAGATGTGCCAGAATATATGTTGGGCGGCCTGACAGGAGTCCAGAATTGAAGAGACAAAAGCATTAATAACGTTCACCTCAGCTTTGCAATGTTGAGAACATAATTAATACGCAAATGTTTCTGAGATGGAGGAAATTAGCCCTGACATGCTTTTATACATGGCACTCAAGAGACAAATCTGGGTCAGTTTTGCAGGTTTGTAATCTGGGGTAACAAGAGTTCATAAATATTTAGCCCAAAAGTCTGTAACATTATCACAAAGCTGTCCGGGTCCAAGAAGCACAATCTCAGTTTTATCAGAGTTTAATTTAAAAAGTTTTCCATTATCCAGATTCTTGAATTCCAAAGGCATGAAACACTGTAGTATACTTTATATACAGAAAGCATACAGTAGAAATACATGAGCAAGTTCATAAACCTTGCATTTAGAGAACCAATTAGAGAACATAAAATGTATAAAACATAAAATACTCAAGCATGGGGACCTTTTCAAGATACAGGATATGTTCAGAAAATATACGTAAATGCAATCACTTTGCTATATAGTAATAAGGCTTAAGTTTTATTATATATTGTATTATAATTATTCAAAATAATTATGTAATGTTGTGCAAGCATAACACAACATGATTAAACATTCTTTCCTGAAATAGGTTCACATAATTAAAAAATGTTTTGCTATAATACAGTGTGATTTACTGTAGGAGGAATTACAGGCCAGTCATAGCTACACTAAGATCAAGAAGCAGGTAAGTGTGCCTTTGATTAGAGGAGAGACGTGTATCATTAAGGACTTCTGTGAGAATGTATGTGCTGTGTTGGCCTGCTTAAAAAAGATTTTCCATAGGTGTTATTTGAGCAAAAGTAGTTTTGTAGGCTTTTGAAAATTCTCAGATGGCAAGCTTGAAAACTGTCTCTGCACTGTAGCTTTAAAGATATTTGAAGTTTGCATTTTGTAAAGCAATGGCTTTATGAAGACTAGGCTGAAAAATCCAAGCACAAAGAGAATCACTGGTGACACTCACGGTTCAACAGGAAGAAACTTTAAAAGCTTGGTTGAACAGGATCCAGTGTGTATTTAGAGGATTTAGATGCTATTATGCATAAGTGTTGTCAACTCAGCCTGGTTGATATTTTAAGAGAATGATTCTGCACATCTTGGCCTTGGAATTTTTGTTGTCACATTTTCCATTATAGCTGGTTGATTGCTTACTAGATTTATATTGTCCCAGTTCCTTTCAGGTAACAAATCATGACTGGTCGTATATTTATTATGGTGAAAATTATTTGGTCATCAACTGTAGAGGTCTTCCTTGGCCTACCAGTCCCTTTACAATTACTGAGCTCACTAGTGCTCTTTTTCTTCTTTATGGTGTTCCAAACAGTTGATTTTGATAAGCCTAAGGTTGGCCAATTTCCCTGACTGTTTCTTTTCTCAGCCTCATAATGGCTTGCTTGACTTTCATTGGCACAACTCTGGCCCTTAAACTGACTAACACCAATAGCAGACTCCAAAGGCAATCAAAAGCCTAGAATCATGACTAGATACTGAACATTTGCACCAAAGAAGCAATTGAACACACCTGGCTAATCAGAAACACCTGTGGAGCCATTTTCTCCTGAACATTATGGTACCCTGAAAAGGGGGGGGCTATATATAACAAGTGCTGTCATTTCTACATGGAGAAACATCGATGTATCTAAATACCCTTTAATAAAAGCTGAGCATCTGCACTTTTGAATTGTTTTATTATAATTCTAAGATTGTGGATACAGAGCCAAATCAATAAAAATATGTCTGTCCTAAATGTTATGGAGTTCACTCAGGTTCTGTTTAGGTCACCAAAACTCTTTAAAATCTTTGGCCTGCATCCAATCAACATTTAACCTTAACTTTGACAAAATAATTGAAGTTTTAAACTTTTTGTTCACAAACTGAGTTTGGCAAGTTAGTGTTAGTCATTACTGAACATGCAAAACCGTGTGAAAAAACAAGGACACTGAATCCCAGTTTAGGATTGTTCTTAGGAATGGAATGAAGCCAGAAAAGTTGGTTGACCTTGCTATTGAAAGACATGTTTTTATGTTCTTCTACAAAGCTGTACAAACCTAGGGGGAAAAAAGCTTTATAATTAGTGACTCCCTGTCTGGACCCGAGACATCGGCATGCCTGTTTCAGTTTGTGTTTTCTCATTATACTGAAGAGCATGCTGTTTTTGGTTCAATTTCAAGAGGTGTTTTTTTCTTCTTGAGGATAACATTCAATGTAGTTTTTTTCTTCTTGAGGATAACATTCAATGTATTCAGCATAAAATCTCCTGAGTAATGGTCTGCTCAGTCTTGGATCTGGCTGTACCCTGCAAGGGTTCTCACGAAGTGCGTTGCAGTTGTGGAGTTTGCTCATGTAAGACGTCACTCAGGGGCAGGCCTGGTGTGGTTGGATACCGGAAGATCAAATTGATGAGAGACGGCTGGTTTATAAGGGGATGAAGGGGTGGAAATAGGCCTTTCGACTGTGGATGTGCATGTTCTCTGTTAAATATCAGCTTATGAACTAGGGAGTGGAAATTATTTTTATGAAGGTCAGTTCCTGTATCAACATGAATATTGGAAGTCCCAATAACCAGGGCTTTATCTGAGTCAAGTGCAAGATGAGATATATTGTTTAAATTCCAGTAAGCATGGGGCTTCAAGGCCTATATAAATATTTACAAATGCAAACTGAGCCAAATTCAAAATCCCCAGTTTGGAAGATGAAGAGTCATAGTAAGGTTTTTCATCAATGTGCACGTTCCTCCTAGATTTGTGGCAGGTCGACTACCGCAAGAAGCTTTTTTTTTCTTTTCCCAATCGCTATCGTCTTCACTTTTACTAGTGCTCTCGCTTCGCAGCTGTTCCAGCCACACCCGTGCCGGGAGCATTGTGCAGGAAGTTTACGGAGGAAGTTTTTCCAAAGCAATCCTCCAACCGTTTTCACTACTACGAACCACACAGTGTACTTCAGCACCCTTTCACTATTTGCTGGTGTTTGGTGAGTTGCTAGGGGACGCTGATAATGATGTCCATAGCGCATTGGCCAGCCTATGACCACTCTACCCCAGCAGGACAAGGCCAGTTGCGTCCTGCAATGGTGGACTCTGTCATAATCGATCTACGACACACTACGAGTTACACTACTGTTCTCTAAGGTGTAGTGCTGAGACTGTTCTGGCGGTGAGTGCTTTAACCGACTGAGCCACTCAAGTGTGCTGAATGAGAAGCTTTTTGAAATAAGGAGAACCACCTCAGTGTTGCTTCTTCTAATGACATATTTAGCTCTGGTTCAAGTCATATTTCTGTGTTCATATTGCAAACAGGCTGTTTAAGTACGTTAATCTTGACTCTCGCAGAGAATATTACTCCCTGAAAAAATAATAATGATCAAGGCCTTGGCTTCAAATCTCCTTTGACTTCCAGTTTCTCAGGTTTCAGTAATTCCTTCTTTTTTTTCTTTTTTTTTTTTGTTGGAAGCCCAGCAGGGTTCCTAACAAAAGTGACTTTAAAAGAGAGAACTGAGAGAATTTCCAAAAGCTTTTTTACCCGGTGGAAGTAGTCCAGCGAGGTCCCGCTGTTCCCACGTCCTCACTGTCTCAACGCAGAATGCTCACTGTTGTTATTCTGAACTTTCGCCCCCGTTCTCCCTCTGAGAGGTGGGAGAAATCCGCTCAGGTCACGGCGTGTCTGCAAGGGAGTCCCGTCTGAAAATGAGGACATTTATTTCTCGCTGCTGATTAGAAGTCATGAGGCGCATGCCCCGGTGTCGCTCTGCATGACTCTCAGTGCCTCGCTGAGGCTGTGCACATGTTGGACACGTGTGTGTGCGTGTGTATGTGTATGTGTGGGTGTGTGTGTGTTTGGGTGTGTGTTTGGGTGTGTGTGTGTGCGAGTGTGTGTGTGGGTGTGTGTGTGTATGTTATTGTGTGTGTGTGTTTGGGTGTGTGTGTGTGTGTGTGCGAGTGGGTGTGTGGGTATGTGTGTGTATGTTATTGTGTGTGTGCGTGAGTGTGTGTGTGTGTGTGTGGGGGTATGTGTGTGTGTGTTACTGTGTGAGTGCGTGAGTGTGTGTGTTTGAGTGTGTGTGTGCGTAAGTGTGGGTTTGTGTATGTGATACTGTGTGTGTGTGTGTGTGAGTGTGGGGGTGTGAGTGCGTGTGTTTGCATGTGTGTTTGGGTTTGTTTGTGTGCGTGTGTGCGTGCGTGTGTGTGTGTGTGTCTGTGTGTGCTGGCATCGATCCATCCATCTCCTCTTCCTCCTCATTAATGCCTCTTCTTCCACTGGTATGGTACAGAGAGAGCAAGCAGACTAAAGTGAGTCACATGACAAATTTGGGTTTGTCTCATCAATGACACACCTAGTACATATTCAGACACAGCAGCATGTGGTCAGAATAGATGTAAGTGAAAAAGAACTGTTCTTCTGTTCCTTTTTACACACACACACACACACACACACTAATGTGCACACAGAAATGCTGATGCATGCACACACATACACAGACACACAGGAATGGATGAGACTCTCAGTATGACTCAAAGGCCTTCGTATGGTAATGGCCTGACCAGACCACTGCAGTGTAGTGTATGAAACAGGTAATTCACACAGTATTACTGACCTATGCAAGAGCAAACATTATGAACGAAGTTAACCCTCAGAGAAACTATGCACTGACATAGCAAACTCTACACTCGGAACGCCATAGGAACCACCCCAGGAACAGGGCTGTAGCCAGACCAACATTTTAGATGAGGTCTGTACCCTAAATCTTTGGTGGGAGGTCTGGGGTCCCCTTCCACCTCAACAGCCCCCCACCCCCCCCCCCCACCCCCACAGAAATTTTGGCTATTTAAAACCAATTTCCTGCATTTTCAAAATAAAATTCCATGCTTTATACCCATGTGAACTATATAAAAAAAATGGCATAGCCTTAAATTCCACACAATTATTATCTTAAAATTACAAGTGGGGAGTTGTGTTCAAAGCAACATATTAAGCATGGCTGCATGCAGATGCAGCAATAAATAATAATTTTAAAAGCAGACCAGATGCTTTCTTTCTCTGAAAAAGGATTGTATTACATTTCCAATTATTTTTCTGCAAAGAACGAGTCGAGTGTGGTAGCCTACAATGGCGCACGATGGGGAACGCATACATGCAGCTAATTTGACCAGAGAGGAGCGCTTCAACAACACAGGGGGGCTAGGGGAGCAATGGGCGTACAGCTGAAGACAGAAAAACATGTTATGTTAACATGAAAGAAAAATGTACGAAAAACATGTTATGTTAGTGTGAGGGAAAACGTACCGAAGTACGGACCTTGGCATCCTCATACATGGCTATGGCACTGCCCAGGTGCCATTATCCTATCTACCTACTGATCCAGGAACCACTGTACTGTACACTGATCGTGGATTTTCTTGTCCTGCACATTGAGAACGCTGCAGGAATGATGTATGTTGTGTTCTGATCCCAACGCTAGCTTTTCCCCTGGGCTCCGCACCTCAGCGAAAGCTCAATTTGTTTTTGCAGTCTGTCATAAAATTGACCACCCCTAGAGCGTGGGTTGCTTTGCCTTAAATCCTTTGAAACGAGGAGACAGCACCTCCCAAGCATTGCTCGTATTTTCAGGAAGCGTTAGGGCGCGTTTTTTTGGGGGGTTTTTTTGGAGCTCAGGACAGTATGAAACGCGCACTGCTGACCGCCGGCAGCTGTGGGTGTCTTTGAGCCGTTGTTTGCGCTCGAACCGCTGAGGAGGCTGCTCCGTCCGCGGAGTCGGCCCCCCGATCACGAGTCCAGCTGGACGGGGGGAGCGACGGACGGGGAGCCCCGCAGACCATCGGCTTTGAGCCGTGCTGCGGGGGCGACGGGGGGAAGACGAAAAGCCCCCTTTTTCTCGCGAGGGGGAAGGCTGGCCCCCCGCGGAGCAGCTCTCCGGAGCACACGTCCCCTCGAACCTCCGCATTCCTTCGCGGATGAGGAGCCGTCTCTGGCGCTCGGGGCTGCTCAGACGGCCCTGACCATCCTGACGCTTGTTCCCCTCGGGGTAACGAACGCTGATGGAAAATGAGTTCATCATCTTGAAGGCGGCGCCGTTCCTGCGCGTGAATGGTAGGTATGAGAGCCAGCCCCCCCTCAGGTGATCCCTCGGTAAATGCTCAGGTGTTTGCTCCCCCCCCCCCTCGTCTTTGCACCCACGCGGGCTCCACCCCTCACCTGATGCGCTGATTCTAGTTCAGGCACTTTCGCCGGGGATGTCAAATCCTGATTAAAATCTTAAAATGAGATCTGAGCCCCCTCCGCTCACACCTATGGCCGGAGGGATGTAGCTTCGAATGGTGTGGGTTTTAATTAGAGTGGGTTGCGCAGCTGCAACCGAGAGGGGGTGCGTGCGCTGCTCAGTGCTGTGTACTCGCACTCGATGAGGGATGTCGGACAGTTCGTAGCTGGTGGCTGTGTTCAAAATGAGAAAACGAGGTGCAAACACTTGAAGCGGTGATTGTGAGCGTCTCTCCTATGTTACAGTGTTTCCAGAGTGCCCCCGAAACCTTTCAAGCCCAAGAGCTGCTTCATGAGAAAATACATTTTCTGGGATGGAATCCTTATTAAAATGTAGTCCAACCGTGTTCAAATATAGCATTAAAATGTGCTGGCACACGCATCATCATAAAAACATGTGCCCCTTCAACTTCTATTCCATTCTGCACTCCACTAGCTGAGATGCTTAGCTAAAGTGCTACAGGGCTGTACAAGTGGCCTGTGGTCACCCGATGGACCAGCAGTCACTACACTTCAGTCTCTACTGACTGAATCCCCCTTCATGGTCAATGCCATGGCCAGTATACACTTGTATGAATTTGGTTCTATTCTGGCCATTGGTGTGAACTGGGTTCTCCACCTAGTAGCTCATTTTTCATTTCTGTTTTAATATGAGCTTTTTATTTACTTCTGTTTATTCTTTATTTATCATCTCTTTTATATTTTTACATTTTATTTTTTAAAATACTGGTAGCTGTAATTAGCTGCATTAACCGTGTGGTCCTATTTTTTCACCGGGCCTTGGTCACACATGTTCGAAAGGAGCTTTACTGTACAAACAAAATTGAGTCCAAAGTGCTTTTGTTGGTGTACTGTACGTAGGCCAAAGGTACACTTTGGGTGCAATGTGTCTTCCGAGCTAAAAAATGTATGGTGTGCTCACAGTGCGGAGCGACTGTGAGTCTGTGTGGAGAAGCGGGGGGTGTGTAAATTAGCCGTGACTGTAGTTCGTGGAACAGTAGGCAGCGCTGATTGAAGCCGCTGATGTGGCCCTTGGGCTAATTCCAAACACACTGAGGTTCATGCACCAGGCCTCATTCATCTTTAGCGGGCTGCAGGGGTGGTGGGAGGGTGTTCATCGGCATTATTTATTATGTATTTTTTTTAATAGCATGAGCTAAGTTATTTATTTTTATAGCGCTAAGCGAGGTCGTGTTTTCGTCTTTAAGCCGGGTCTTAATCAGCAGTCTGGTTTCAGGGAGTCTGAGAAAAAGTTCAGATTTTACACCAGTTTGTTTATGTTTTGGAAGAGAATGCTCAGGCTCTGACTCAGAAATTGAGATGAATTACCCAACTGATGCTAACATTAGCTTTTTTGTAATTTAACCCTCATTCACTTGCCCCCCGGTCCTTCTCTCGGGAAGATAACTTCCATGTGTCCGGGCAACGAGGAGGTGCACTAGCAGTCTCTCTCGCAGTCATTCTGGAAAACCTAGGTCTATTTATTTTATGTATGTTTAATTTCATACGCGTAAGATCTGCCAAGCGTGAGGTAATGGTCCTGAAGCCATAAAAGTGTGATTAAAGCTGGGCTGCCGTCCCCAGATCAACCCCTCCCGTCGCCCCGCCCCGCCCCGTGCGGCCCTCGCTCCGCTCCGTGCCTCTCCGTCTGTCCCAATTACGCTCGCCAGAGCGTGCGTTTGGCAGGACAACCCGCGCGTGAGCCCGTGCCGCGCTCCCCTGTTCGGACGACCGCGTTCGGGTTTTATGGATTTTATATGCGCTTTACGGGTTCCGGAGGAGGAGGAGAGCGACTCTTTCACCCAAGAGTGTGGAGGCTTATACGACTCGACTCTTGCCCCTGCGCAAGTCGAGCCGTACAAATGATTTGCGCGACGTGTCAGATGTAAAGCTTCTCAGCATTCTAAACTGTGACGAGTCTAAAAGCTACGGCGTACGCTCCGTATCGGGCGGCTGCCTGCTTTCCCAGACGGCTGTATTAGCGCTGAGTTTTTGCGCTGTCTGACTCCACCCGAATGGCAACCCGACTGGCAGGCGGAGAGCTTGAATCGTTAAGCCGTGTCCTCGTTGTTGTTTCTTAGGTTGCGGCCCTGTCCTCCCTCGTCTATCAGGAACGGAGGAGGAAAGTGAGATGGCTTCAGACTGGAGCAGCCGGGGCATGCGGGTTTCAAGGCACAGGCGTTCACAGTTGACAACTCCGACGTTTTCCTAGACGGCTCGCATGTTAGCGCAGTCACGCTACTCATAAATTGGAATTACTTCCAAACGAAACTCGCTGTTTGGTTTGCTCTGAGCTGTTTGAAAGCCTAACGGTGAGGGGTGACGTGTCCCGGAGTGACATATTTGTCTTCGCTTCAAGTGTCTCCTCCTCTCCAGATGTTGCTCTTCCAAAATTTTGGAATTCTTTTCCAAAAGCAGAGTATCTTCACCAGAGACTTCACCAGTCACAACGCATTATCCATTCTGCCTCTTCAGTTTCTGCTGCGGTTAATTGGTAAAACCCCAATGACAAATGAGAGATGCAAGACTACAGTACAAGAGTGTCAGTGTTCTCTGTGTCATGTTTTCCAGAAATATGTTGCAGTCCAAAATTCATCGAATTTTCCTGGTCGAAAACAAAAGGAACCTAAATGAAATTAAATAAAAATATAACTGCCTTTGAAATGCTTTAAACTGTACCAGCGTGCAAATAAGTTAGAGTGAACTTGTGAAACTGAATACGTAGTGTGATATTGCCCTAAATATGTGGTCATTGCATTGCATGGTTTCTACTGTTTTTTAATAGAAATCAATCTTTTTTGTCAATTGTGGTTTTTTTTTTTGCAGCCCCTGAAGAATTCCCCAGTTCTGTTGTTTTGAAGACTGAAGACTACAGTATCTGTGAGTAGGAATCCTAAACCACTACCTGTTTCCACTCTAACTGACTCTTTCCATTTGAAATGGAGTACAGGACCATGTTTTGCTTTGAAGAATAGTAATAACTATGCACACAGTAATATCTTACATGATCTTTCATTACAGCAAAAAGAGGTGATCCAAAACTCGCTGGTAAGAACTTTAAAAATTGAAAATTATAAATGACAAAACTTATCTCCCACAACTCCAATGCACTCTTATATGAAACAGGGAGAAAAGAAAGAAATGCCTTTCAAAAACCTTTATTATATTACCATATTGCACAGAAATATTAAAAGAACACTAAGCAAGATCAGCCAACCGAATCTGCCCCCATGAGTCTTCATTAGGCCTTCTTACAGTGAGCTTTGGATCCCCCTCCCCTCGTTTTGCTTTCATTGATTTTACTCTGGTTCCAAGAGCACCTTGTTACTTTTCTTTTTCGTTGCTTTGATCCACTGAGCGTGTACTGTTCTCTCATCTCAAGCATCTTTGAATTTTAAATGATCTTTGAGCCAGAAAGCACTTCTTAAAAAATCCTCAAGGCAGGATTCATTCAACATTTGTTTGGCAGGCTAATTTTTGTGGTGCCTTTTTTGCCAAAAAGTGTAAATAAAGGGATAACCAACACTTGCATTTAATTTTGAGCTGAAGTTAGGAACGAATGTTGACTTACTGCAGGCCACATTGTTAATGTTCCCCACCTACCACACTGAAAAAGGTGATGAAATGGTAAACCTAAAAGGAAAGGATTTAGTAGTTAGTAAAAAAGCTAGGAATTGCTTATGGACCGCTCAGAACTCAAAAATCAAAACCTTGTGTTTAATTCCCTTGCTGCATTAAGGACACAACCTCTTTGGTTATGAACCGCTTGTGATAAACATTCAAATATGAGTTCAGTTCCGTTTTTCCCAGGCAAGCATCCCAGGGTGCTTTGTGTCCAGTGTTTACGGGATCGCTCATATTTGGACCATGACACAACCACAAAAACACTTGCTAACAAAGATTATCCAGATCTCTCCAGACTTTTATTTTTCTACTTTATATTTCGGTTCTTTTTATGCCTTCTATTCATGAGCGTGTTTCTGAAGGTTTGTGTGGGTGACTCACAGATGTTGAGTTTGGACGAGGGCAGTATTATTCTGCAGTTACCAGAAGTGTTAGGGAGCGGGTCCCGTTAAACCGTATTCTTCCTGAATCTCAGCAAACAACCCCTCTCTGTTCCTGAAATAGGAAATTAAGTACGACTTCTGATTACTACAGCGTTCCTCTGTTGGCCCAGCAAACACCACAAATATGCCAGGCTGAAACACAACTACCCCAGAATACAGCAGTCAAGGTCACCAATAATATCGCATTCATTAACTGAAAATCTTTCATCGGAGAGTGTTTGTTCTGTTTACAGTTTCATTGCCCACTGGAGGATTGTCAGGGCTGAATATCCAGAAATAACTGCTCACTGCACTGGGTTGGTGTTAGCGATGCAATTATTCGGAGTAAATAAAAGGCCTTGTGGGTAACGGAGAGAAAATGTGTTCGTGGCAGAAACGTGAAAAGCTAGCTAGCTGCCAATCAACATACAGGCAATGTAATTCAAATGTTTCTGATACCTTATTCATTTCCACACAAGAGGCTGTTCATTGGTCCACGTAACGTGCACAAAAAACTGCCAATGGGTATTTCATTCAACATATTGTTTTACTAGGGATCAGATTACGTGAAGCTATTAACTTGTGGCTCTGGGTGACAATGTCATTGGAAAAATGCCCAAAAGCTTTATTCTGTCAAAAAATAAACTTTTGAGAACAAGGCCTCAGAGGCAGAATAGGACAGGCAAAACTAGTTTTATAATAAATAAAAAATAGACTTGGAAAATTATATACATTTTTTGCATGGGATCTCACCGAAGCCAAAGTAGCTTTTATTGTTAATGAGACATTTAAAGACAGGATGATTAAAACCATCCTGAAATCAGCAATGTCAACATCTGTTATATTTTTTGATGAATATCACGTGTGATAAAATCGCTGATTGTCATCATAATGTCTGAGACGTTTGCAAGGAACTGGCTTTTCTCTTTCCGTTTATCACTTCTAACAGCATTAGATAAAATCTCTTGTGACGGAATACCCATCATGAGCAGATATGAGTGATGAATGAGAGTGTGTGAGAGCGAACGTGTGTCAAATATGCCGAGTAAATAATAGCACGGCCTTTTCGGTGGGTGCTATTTCCAAATGCTTTATTCCTTGTCAACGGGTGTGAAATCTTCCAGGTAAATAGTAGCATAGCTGCAGTTCAGAGGCAGTTCTGGTCTGGAGGTAAAACGGAGGCTAAATGCTGGTTGCGCTAAGAGCCCTTCGGTAAAAACGGGTCATTACCAGGGCATTGCATAAGCTCCATAATTTCCAGGGCAATAAATAAATGGAGCCATTATTCATAATCCTCATCATTTCCCTCCCGTCCCTCAGGTGCAGAATCTTCCATCGTGTGGGTTCAAGGCCATAGAAATGTTAATGCGAAAGAGTCTAATTTAACAGCTGTGTGATGATATCTCTGTCCCAATTACGTCTCATTATGGGTGTGATAAGGAGACTGCAGCAGCTCCCCTCAGCCGACGAGCATCAGTTCCAAACTCACACATCTTGAAGTAATCTAGTGCTCATCTGAAAGAAACATCCAGCATCTCCATCTCCCTCTCCCTTTCTCCCTCTCCCTCATTCACTCTCTCCCCCTTCATCTCTCTCTACCTCTCAGATTGTGATTGGTCAGTTTATGGAATGCTCGCAGAAATCTGTGTCAAACAAAATATATGCATAAATAAACAGATAGTCATATCCTATTTATAGGTATGGACTTAATTGTGTAGGCGGCCTCCCTTTTAAAGGTATGCGCTTTATCGAGTATTTGGCTGATTACTGTACGTATGTGTCTTCAGAGCCTGCCGTTTGAGTTTTGATATAATAAACACGAGCATTCGAATGTGCGTGGGTGGCTGTTAAAGGCTTTTCCTTTACTTAAATATTACTTGTCAAGATAAACAAACTGTGGACATGTATCTGGTGCACTGAGGGGCAGGGGGACTCTGTCTGTGAGAGATATAGGCGCACGTCGAGGCTCCACTCCATCACTGACAGAGAAAACCAACATGCTCACTCTCTCTCCCCCTGCCCCCCCCCCTTCTGCCCCCTCCCCCTCCCCCTTTCCTTCTCTCTCTCCAAAATGCAAAGCATTTCTCATTTTCCAACCTCGCAGTTTGTAATCTGTGTGTAAGAATGATGGAGAGACTGTATAAGTTAAAGGTTTCATATCAGTTTAATGCTGAACAGTACCACTTGGAACCATTAAAGTGCTTAATGAACTGCAGTTGGACCGTGGCTCAGAGCTCTGAGGGGCGAGGGAGTTTTCACTGTGGACCTCCAGCAGGCCCATCAAAACTCTCGTCCAAAGGGCTCAGTCCCGTTTCGTGGAAAAAGTCATCAAACCTTGTCTGACAAACAATTATATCAGAACCTGCGACAGTCTGCTAATAGCATCAAGTTAACAAGAAACTCTTGTGTCATTGTTTAAATATTTGCTGCTTTCTGATATTTTCCCAAGGCTTTCAACGTCAAAGGCATTCGCTTCGAGCACAGGCTGCCTGCTGTAGTACAAACATCACTAGCCTGAGGCTGAGCAATGGCATTGGCCAACTAGGGCGCCAGAAGGAATATGGGTTCATCAGTTTTCCAAGCTTACCAGCTGTCATCAGAGGGAGGTCCACCAATCAGTGATAGCGCTCCTGGTGGAGCAGTTTTTGGCTTGCAGTGTTAAAGATTGTCATTCACATTGTGGGGTGTAGGAGGACTGCATTCGCATTTGGACTCGCTGTGTTTACTGAGGATTGTGTCTGAGAGGGGTGTGGTCACTGCAATTACAATGTTTGAGGTCAACAAAGAAGGAAAAACGAATAAAAAAACAAGCTATTTCAGGCTTTCCTGTTCAATACATTCATTTCATATCTGTATTTAAGGCCTTTCAGTATAGTTCAGATGTGTAATTTATACCATGTACAGATATGGCCTTCTGGGAAATGTAACTGAAATTATTTTGGCTCTAATTATAATGGATTAATTAACATATATATATATTGGGAGCATGCACAGACAGCACAGTACAGCACCAAAGGAGGCTTATTTCATTTTAGGCCTTATTTTTTATATCTGCTTTCCATTTGTATGAAGGAAACATAGACACACACAATTATACTAAATGCAGTGCATAAAATGTATTTAACAGATCATCTTTTTATGATGTGAATTGTCCTGTTTCACGTTTCTATGCTGTGAGCTGATAACAGCTGATATTAATCATGGAAGTTTATGTTGCATAACCAGACAATTTTTTTTTTTTTCATTTTTAATCAGGCATGTTTCTTTAATCAGGACTTCCATTGTCTCATGCACAAGCATCACACTCAATACTGAGAAAAAAAGGCAGTTCTCTGTTTCATGCTTTGAACTTGGAGGAAATTAGGGTTCGGTAGAAGCCTTTTGCTGACACTAGGTTTCTTCACATAGAAAAATCATCTTGAGAAAAACAAGGCCAGGACTGCAGATGAGGTCAATAACTACCGAAGACCCAGTCACGAGCTGTAACAGCCAATCAATGACTGGAGCTGTGAAATCTACTGCTGATTATATCTTCACTCAGTACAGTTTGTTCACTGAATTATGGAAATTCCCTGTGCTGTGTTGGTGGATCAAACTCACACTTCACCTTATTGTTCTTTACAACATGCCCTGTCCAAATTAAACCGAAGGAACCCACAACTTAAACTGAAATTAGCAAAAACGAATTTAAAAAATAATTACTTTTTACTGTTTTTAAGTTCTACAGTTAAAAAGCGATAGCCAACTGCACAACACTGTTTTCCAAAAAAAACAGCATAAAATCATCATATATACATCTGCTCAGGCCACAAGGTCTGTCACAGTGTGTTCATTTTAGTCATCAGCAGCAGTCTACTAAACATGAAAAATGTCTATAATCCTTGCCATAATGCACTGTTGCAGGATCTCGCGTTGGGCGCTCGATTGCAAACGAAGAGAAGATTGCCCGGGAGGAACGGGGCTAAATTCGCGAAGCGTGTACGAGACGGAACCGGCCAGCTGCGATGGCAGTCGGCTGCGTCGCACACTCAGTTTGCATTTGCGTTTATCTGCGAGCTTGGCCCCGGCGCAGGACTCTGCCTGCACTCCGCTGAAAAATTACAACTGCCAGGCAGAAGCTGGATTCTCTGTGCTTTTCCGCTTAAACGACTTTCACTTCTGCGTATGTGTGGGGGGGGGGGGTGGTGGCGAGGTGACGGCTGGTTCTTGGTTTTTGGGACGTTTGATCACGGCTGCAGGAAACCTGCATATATATTATGTATCAAAGCTTTGCCATTTTTCTTCTTTCATGTCCGCATCAACAGTGCATGAGCACACGTGCACAAATACACACACGCACACACAAGCACACGCATAGACGAGCACGCGTACATACACACACACCTACACACACACACACACTCAAACACACACACACAATAATGCTGTCAGGGCTCGACGCTAACATTTTTTCCAAGCTAACTTGAAAATTTAGGAGCATGCTAATGCATCCCAATTAGTACATGCGCTCTTAAATGACTTCTTCCAGTTAGCACACATCAATTTTCAGCTCCTAAAAATGCCTCTAAAATGGGATCGCTGTGGAGCCCGGGCAGCGTACCTCTGTAAACTGGTTTCACCCTTAGCCCGCTCTGCACCATCCACTAGCGCCCACTTTGTGCCCACCCTGGGTCGTCCCAACACTCCCTTTCTTTTCTCAGACCTAACGTGGCCCCTGCCTGTTGCTTTTCACCTGTGGAGACAAATTTTAGACTCATGGGTAAGTACAGCAGCGGGTTTTGTTAGAACTTGTGAGCTTTGGGATCCCAGTTTCCAGCTGCTTCCCTGGGTGGGTACCTGGGCTGTTTGTACAGTAGGAAGGGAGGGGAGGAGTGCAGATATTTCTGTTGGCTTTCTTTCTCTCCTGAAATGCCCCCTTAATACCATGATCTATTTTACCTGTCTCTTTATTTATTTATACTCTGCCACTGACAGAAATAAACATTCCATCTCTCTTTCTCTCTCTCTCTCTCTGTATATATATATATAATGAGCTCCACTCCATAATGTTTGGGAAAAATATTTTTTCTCAATTTGGCTCTGTAGTCCACAATTTAAAATTTTCAATAGTTAATTCCCAGATTTTATTTAAGGGTATTTTTATACACCATATAGACATTTTTTTAATACACGGGGATCACTGTTCTCATATTGACAAATGCCAAACACAGATTCCAAAGGCAATCAAACGCCTTGAATCACAACTAGATACTGAAAGTTTGCTTATACTTTCACTAAGGAAGTACAGCTTACTCATCAGAAACACATGTGAAGCCATTTGGCCAAAACCTTATAGTGCCCTAAAATGGGGGGCTTTGTATAAAACCTGCTGCAATATCCACATGGTGAAACCAATATGCGTACATACCCCTAAATAAAAGCTGAGAATATGCACTTTGACCACATTTAATTGTTCGATTACATTGTGGAGTGCAGATCCCAATCAATAAAAAATGTCTTTGTCCCATACATTCTGGAGCTCACGATATATAGTGGTAGCTACTGAGCTGAGAATTGAGGAGGCCCAACACTACCCCTTCAACTGATTATTGATCTCTAGCTGTTTTCAGTCCTTTTTATTGATTAACAAGTGTGCCAATGATTTGAATAATGAATTGATAGGCATACACACAGCTTTTTTCTTCACATTATGTCAGGGAGATTTAATGATAAATTACATTTTTAAAAATCAGTTATAATCACAAAACAAAAAAAAGATATACTACCCTGTTAACTGCTGCGTTATCTTTCTGCACAGCCTGCAATAAAGGTTAACAAAACGTGCATTTTAGGATTATTTAAATGACAAAGTATGTGTGTTGCAGATCTTCCCCGTGAATATTTTCAGATTTTTTTTCTCTAATACATGGAAGGGAAACAAGCGCAGACAAAATGTCAAGCCAAAATATTTTGAGCGACAGAATGCACCAGCACCTGGCTGCTCTACTGCACACAGATGGATTGAGTATATTCTGCACAGTTGAAATGTATCCACACAAAACAATGAGAGATCCACATTTTCAATAAAAGATCATTAACTACAGTGCAACTCATGTTGTACGGTGACCAACAGCAGGGAGGAATCGTCTGTCTGCAGGGCATAAGAGAGCGTTGAGCAGTGGGGAGTTGTCATCCACAATTTGACCGATGCATTTTTGAGGGCAAGCGTTCCACTAGAAAAACTTTATAGCCCCAAATTACATATATTTTTCAATGAGCATGTAATCAATGGCAGGGAAATCTTCTCTGCAAAACCACTTAGGCAGAATTACGTGCATTGGCCTGCTGACGCTCAGAAAAAAAATATAAAGCCAACTTCTCAAGTCAGCTGACAGCATGTCTGTGGTCACAGATGAATCAATAGATGGCACAAACAGTTATGTTTTGCATGTTTCTTTTTTGTCTAGCAAGGGAAATCAATGACATCTTGTTTGAAAGTAGCGCTAGCTGACACGGTGTACTTTGCTACTGTAAATTACTGTTCGCTTGCGGATACCATCAAGGAATGCCCATCGGAATTTGAGGTGGATTTCAACAATGCGACTGCATTCATCCGGAATAAGGCGAGTTACATTTTGGAAGCATACCAGGAAACCCTCAAAGGCTTGGTGCCAAACGCAGTCCATTTAACCTGCAGTGTCCGCATTGTGGCATTGGTGAGTGGCACTTGCCCAAGAATTTCCCCAGAGCTGACAAGCTTGTGAGAGTAGTTCAGGAATCTTTTTAAGCACTGCCCAGCCAGAAAGTCGTGCTGCGCAGCCCTTCCGAGGAATGCAGTACCTGACCAAGGTTCAGACCTACCAATCAAACGCCTACCTGTGCAACGCAAAATGGGATAGGGCAGTTGGTATTCTGTTGTGTCAGACCATTCCTAGTACCTCCATTTATATTCAAATGTGTGGACCTGGAGATGGACATCTTACCAAATGCTGCTCAGAGAGATGGTGTGTGACGAGGGGTTAGGGGCACAGCTCATTAATCAGGGAACATGGCAAAAGTTGTTGAAATAAGACAAACTCTGTTAAAACGGAAAGGTGTGTCTTCATATGGAAAGTTTACACCAAGCATGAGCAAGCAATGACAGAGAATACAGTTAAAATGGACTGTAATGATACTATTTGGTCAGTTTAATCTTTATATTTATATTCATTTAATTTCATTTTTAATAGGTTGGTATTTATCTTTTTTATGCAGTTGTTGGCTGGCTGTTCTTTCCACAGATTAAAAAACAGCAATATAGCACAACACTGTAAAAAAATATGCTACTGCTGTCTGTGGCTCTATGGACCACATTGAATACTGCATGTGACAGTGTGGGCACCAGTGTTGGGGAAGCTACTTTTAAAGCATGGCTTTGCAAGCTACCAACTACTTCACACTGGAAGAAGTTGAACTACAGCAAAGCTACCCTAGGGAGAAATCTAGTTTGGTTAACTAAAGCTATTCAGAAAAACTTTGTAAAAAAGGTCAAATTGACAATGTACGTGATACGAAATTATAAAAAAATATAATACAAAAAAGTCACATGCCAGCAAAAAATGCCACTCAATTGAGTTTATTGCAAAAAGTTCCCACTTGTTCACATGTCATACATAAACCAAAACAATTAAATACCACACTATTCATGGGAAAGTGCAAGGAATGTAAGCTTTGGTTTTGTATACAATGTCCATCAGTCAGACACCTGCCTTCCAGAAACTAGAGTCCAGGTGGGGGTATTGCACCAAGCAGGATTACTCAGTAAGCCAGGTAACTTCTAATATAGAATGGTAAATGGACTCCATTTATATAGCGCTTTTATCCAAAGGGCTTTACAATTGATGCCTCTCATTCACCCATTCACACACACACTCACTCACACACACACCAACGGTGAAAGGCTGCCATGCAAGGTACCAATCAGCTCGTTGGGAGCAATTAGGGGTTAGGTGTCTTGCTCAGGGACACTTCAACACGCCCAGGGCGGGGGATCGAACCGGAAACTCTCTGACTGCCAGACAACCGCTCTTACCGCCTGAGCTATGTTGCCCCTTAATAGCATAACATTTATAATGGTTCATAGAATTACCCTCTATATCACTAGATCGACTTTAAATAAAATTGTATGCTGTTACAATATTAACCTTAGGTGGCAAAAGAACAGCAAGCTAACCTCAGCCTAGCCAGACCTTCATTTGAATGATTCTGGCTAAGCTATTCATAGTATTGGATTGATTGCACACAGCTTGGTCAGCAAACACAGGTGATTGTAATCAAATAGTAGGTGATTATCATGAAAGACCGGTCCCATGCATTGCGCCATATTGTATGGGCGGCAAAACACATTGAGAATAGTATGACTAGGTCAGCTAACGTTAACTAATGTTTGCTTTATGTCAGCAAACCTGACATTAGCTGGTTAGCGACATGTTCGTTTTTGATAGAACATAATTGTTGTCAGACGAAGTAATGCTAAAGACTTAATTAGATTAACGTTAATGTTCACTGAATTAAATCACTTGCCTGTATGTAACATTACAATGTGGCTAACTTATCTAAACTAAAGTCAATGTTAATACACTCACCTTTATATGTGCTCTTAGTTTTGTGTTTGACGTCTTTGCAGTTGAGAGTGTATTTACTCTCGGCTTGCATAGCTCACAAGTAAAAACGTAGGTTTTGTCGGTGGAGCTAGTCAGTGTCATGTATTTGCTTAAGTATGGCCATGATGATTCTTCCTCAAGCTGAGATTTGGGAGGTTTATCCATGATGACGCTGTTGGTGTGTGAGCACTGAGCAACGCCCGCACTTTTGCAGATGCACTACACAAAAGTCAAGAGTGTGGTGGTGGCTGCCTGACAATTGCATTGCCTGGGCATGCCTTCACAACGGTCAGGATGAAAGAAAAAGGGGGCGGGGCTGGTCAAAGAGGGTTAAATTGCAGTAGAGAAGCAATGGTAAAATAATTTAAAAAATAATTTCTTTCCTTTTATGGCCCAAAATTGTTTGTAGTTTCAGTAGTTAACTACACAAAAATGGCAAAAAAGTAATTTAACTACTTGAATCACTATGCAAATATGAATGTAGTTGAACTTCCAGCAAGCTACTGCAAAATGTAGTTAAACTACTAGTTTAATTACATGTAGTTCACTACTCCCCAACACTGGTGGGAACATTGCTGTCAATCATTGTTAAGTGGCAATTGACTTTACAAACATGGATGACTCAGGAGGTTTACTGTGAAAATTGTCAATCTGTGTAATGAAAAAGGCTCTACTGACTTCATGCTGAGGGACGGCTGAAATGCAGGTGATAAAACAGCTTCAGATAAGAAAGTGATGACCTGTCTGTGTCTTAGTGGCCTCACATCTATGTTATCTCTCTTGCTGTGTAATCTGCCCCTAATGCCCTGCTGCATATGTTGTCTCAATCTTGAAATCTGACATGCCCTGTTTCCAAATAGCATCTGATTTTAAAACCAGGTCTGGTCTTGGCATTCTGCATCTAAATGTACAGCATGTAGCCTGCTGTCAAAAATGGATATGATTAGAATCTGATGTTTTCAGAAACTTGGCTGTGTAAGTCAGTTCTTGATAGTGATATTTGTATAAATGGTTACAATGCGTACCGCACTGATCGACCAAGGAAAGGTGGTGGGGAGGCTATTTATGTGAAGAATACGTTTCATATTAGTGTAGTCCTGTCTTGAACGATTTTACATTGACCAGAACTCCATGCATTGAATCATTACGTCTCTACGGGTCCCTCTGTATCTGCGGTTGGCAGTTATAAGCCTCCATCTGTTCCTTGTGATGCTTTTTACTCATTGACGCCACTCACATTCAAACTTCACTGCAGTGAAAATTGTCCTGGCTCATGATTTTAACGGGGACCGGCTAAGGATGGCGTCTGATGAGTTTAAATCTTCCTGTGATTCTGTGAGTCTTGCCAAGTTGATTAACTTGCCTAACTGCCCGAATCTTAAATGTCCTAAGAAATCAATTCAAATTGATGTGATTTTGACGAATGTTCCTCACAAATACTCTGCACTGGGTGTCTTCTGTAATGACCTAAGTAGCCATTGTGCTTTTTCTGCTGTTAGAAATACTAAGGTCCCAAAGACTAAGCCAAGCTTCATTCACAAGAGGAAGCTAAAACGCTTTGCATTTCAGGGTTTTTCATTGGATTTGATTTATTTTGATTGGAGCAGGATTTGGCTCATCCCTGATGTTGAATATGCCTGTAAATTTTGTTACGATGGTTTTCTTAGAAACAATAAATAAACACAGCCTTTACTGCAGGCAAGAGCAAGATAACCCTTGGATCTCCCCTGGGGGGTATTTAACGAAGCAACATTACTGGGTTTGCTGGATGACTGCGCTGAGTAAAATCCAGATCAGCTCGTTTTACTTCTGTCCATATTCAAGATTTGGGAGGGTACTGGGTTATACTCTGTGCAGTTGTCCAGCTAACTCAGTATTCCTGCTTTGTGAAACAGAACGGGTATTATTCAGGTATTATTCATAAACTTAACTTAGCCTGGGCCAAGGCAAGGAAATCAGCTTCTGATGGTGACTGGCTATTTTTGTCAATTGTTCATCTCTCATTAAGGCCATGTTTGAATTTTATCAATCTGTTAACACTGAAAATATGAATAATCCTGACCCTATTTTTCTGAAACTGGCAGTCCGCATTATTGCTTAACCATAGTCTTATCTTTTTAATCTAACCCTGGAATATGATGAAATTCCACGAATATGGAAGTCAGCACGTGTTTTGCTACTACTAAAGGGGAGAGATCCAACTCTTCTACATAATTACAGACCAATTTCAGTTCTTTCTCCGCTAGCTAAAGTACTTGAAGGTCTTGTTCGTGAGCAGCAGAAGAAGTATTTCTATGCAAATGATATTTTGTCTATATGCTAATCAGGCTTCAGAAAAAAGCATGGCACAATTATAGCAGCCATGGAGGTTCTTAATGATATTACCAAAGCCCTTGATAATAAACAACATTGTGTCTCTCTTTATGCAACTTTCCAAAGCATTTGACACGGTTGACCAATGGCATTCTGAGATTGCTGCACATAGGGCTTTCAGAGCATGCTGTTGAATGTAAAGTATATCTCAAAGTCAGTGCACCAAATGTAATGTTGCCACTTCAGATATGCTTCCTGTCTTCCTATCGGTCCCAGGGTTTGATTCTTGATCCTCTCTTATTCACAATTTATATAAGCAATCTTAGTCATAGTGTGTTAAATGGCTATGTGTTGATGGCCCTGTTATTTACTGTTGTGCAGCCTTAGCATTTTAGAACCTGCAAACTGTGTTTGACATGTGCAATGTACTGTACCTTGTGTCAATTGAAACTTTCCTCAATGCTGGCAAAACTAAACTCATGCTATACTCTAAGTCAAGAACAAGGCCAACTTAGGCAAAACTTAAAGGTATTTTTACTCTTCTGGGCAATGAGGTTGAATTTGTCTCATCACACAGATACCTTGGAATTTTAATTGATGACTGTCTTTTAAGCCACATATTTAGTAGCTTGGGTGGAAACTGAAGCCGTAGCTGGGTTTTTATTTTAGGAGCAAGGCTCCCATTACTTTTAAAGCTAAAAAGAGACTTTTTGCAGCAACGTATGTCTGTACTTGACTACAGTGAGGTTCTATATTTATGAGCATCCGCCCAGTGTCTTCAGACCATCGATACTCTTCATCATGGAGCTTTAAGATTCCTAACCAACTGCAAGGCACTCACGCGCCATTGCAATCGGTATGTGTGGTTGGCTGGCCTGCACTAGCCACCCACAGGCTAAATCACTGGTACATAATTATTTACAAGGCAATTCTCAGTGTACTGCAATCTTACTTATGTAGCTATATCTTGCAGATATGTGCTGGAGGTCATTGTCTTCATTCTCAGGATTTATTCCTGTTGTCTATCCCTAATGTCCATACAGAGTTGGGAAAAAGGGCTTTCATGTATTCTGCTCCCTCTACTTGGAATGTTCAATTCACTTTTATTTATATAGCTCTTTTTGCAGAGAATGGTCACAAAGATACTTTATGGAGTAGCAAGGGAAGAGACAGAGAAAAAAGAGCGAACAGAGCAAACACCAGGCCTGAACCCCCAAATAGTAAGTACATAAGATTGAAAAAAAAAACTCCCAGTGGGGAGAAAACACTCAAACAGTGGCGAGAAAAAACTTTGGGGGAACCTGGCTATAGAGCCCATCCTAAAAAGTGGGGTGGAGGTTGTGTTACTCAATAACATCAAACTTGCTGATCTGGTCTCTTTTGGTGTTTTCAAATCTATGATTAGGATCTAGACGCGGTCTCATTGCCATGTTTATGTTCTGGGTGGATTTGGTGCCATGTACCATATTTGTGCTCTTGATTTTAACTGATTTTGCTGTATTGATGAGTTTTTCATCTGTATCTTTGTGTAATTGAGTTGCAGCTGCCTGTCCTGGCCAGATTGCTCTTGAAGAAGATATTTTTAATCTGAATGAGCAGATCCTGGTTAAATAAAGGTTGAAGTAAAAGAAAATTTGATAATGTCCTGCTATCTATGGCACATTTCTCTCTCTCTCTCTCTCTCTCTCTCTCTCTCTCTCTCTCTCTCTCTCTCTTTCTCTCTCTCTCTTTCTCTCTCTCTCTCTCCCCCCCCCATGCCATGCTGTTATCACTCATCTCTACTCGCTAATTCCCCGTTATCCCATAGCAGCTGGCTATTGTATCGCGTTATCCCATTTCGCTCTGTATCTTGCTCCGGGTCCCTCCACTCCTGGGCTGCTCCCTGGGCCCTCCACAGGGCAGGGAGTTCTCAGTGTCGGGGAAGCGCTCGGCTGTGACTCCACCATCCGGAGGCTGCCCCGCGCTCCTCTGGCACAAGGCCCAGCGTCAGTGCAACAATGAGCCGCTGCTGTTGGGTTCACGTTTCCAAGGACACTGAAACAGCCCAGGCATGTCGTGTCAGGGCAGAATGCTACCCCGTTGAACTGGGGCTTTGATTTGGCACTAGCTTAGCGACTGGGGGGGGGGGGGGGGTGGTACGGTGGAGCAGGCTGTGTGGCAGGATGGAGCCAGCCGTAATCTGGCAAGTAGGGCCGGAGAGTAAACACCATCTGCAACCACAGGCATGGCATAGAAGGCTCAGGGATGCCAGTGACTGAATGATGGGGCTAAGGTGTGTGCACAGGTATGCGATAGGACATCCTTATCCTGCCCAATGCCAGCACAGCATGACTGAACTCTCCCTGTGTTTATTTTTATTGCCTTATATGCCAACAATAACAGTTCTCTGAGTATAATAAGAATCCCCTTGGTACTCCTTAGCAATGTGGGCTTGCAGTATACAGTATAGTTACATGAGGCCTGCAGGACTGGGAATTCCTGACTGGATGTAGGTAACATGAGCAGGGTGAGTATACTGCTAGGATATGATCAGCATATGAGAGAACGTAATACCTCCAATCTGTCTGTAACAAGTCTGTAACTGGTGTGTGGCAAGTATTAAATCATAAAAAGAAGTAAACGAAAGCATGAAATGAGATATATACGCTACATTATTATATCAAGAGTGGACACACATCAAATGGTAACTAGATGTAGAGATAAATAAAAACTCAATTGCTTGCTGTGTATTTAAAATTGGAATTGCCAGTAAGTTCAGTGAATACTTCAATAAGAGCTTGAACGTGGTAGTACCAGTAGTAGTCAAAAAACCTTTTTGAAAAAAGAAAAGTATAACATGACAGTTTTGCTATACCTATACTGTACTAAAGTATATCTATGCCTCAGCTGCACATCAATATTCTTCCTACACACTACCATATCATAAGTTGTACTGAACTTGTACACTCCATGTAGCTGCAGTAGTTAGCTAACTAACTCTCTCAAGTTATAACTGGTAACTATGCATCCACTAGCTAACACTCCCGTAACATTTTCATGTAAAATATTGGGAGCTTGCTTCCAGGACAATGTGATAATAGCGTTATTGTCTTCACCCAGTTATGTACCCACCAGCTATTTTAGTTGTACCTTAGTTAGCACACTATTGGAATGTAAGGTGTTGGTCAGCTATATTTATAGTATAGACAGAGGGATATTTTTTGGTAGCTAACTAGCTAGTGAATATTAATTAGCCTTAGAGCAGTAGAAAATTTCTTATATCATGGTAAATCTTTTCAGTTTCGATAACTGTCACTTTGGAATTCCACAAATGTTAACTAAATGGAAAGCATTGTAAAAGCTTTATAGTTATTAAAGGATGAAAAATATGACGCAAACAATGTAACACAAGCAATGTAATTGAGATAGGGAAGCATGTAGTAGAAAATCTTGCTTTATTTATCTTAAAAGTCGTATGATGATTTAGGTAAAGAATAAACCTCTAATAATATGAAAACTTAAAGATCCTTTTGAAGAACAGTAGTTTGCACCTTTTTGCCATTATACTTGGTTACTCTAACAACCCAGACATGCATTGTATAAGAATAAGTTTAAGGGAAATAAATTTGGTGGAAACACATGGTTTCAACAACCATAATTGATCAATATTAGCTGCAACAAAAATACAGCATATGCAGTGGGTTCAGGATAAGTAGGATAGTCAGGACCCCAGGCACTCTTTCTCCCGTGTCTGAAAAGGGAAGTTTGTGAAATTAGTTTCCTGGAAGTTGATTGGCGTTTGCGAATTTTAGCAAGCATTGTGTTACAGGTCAATGGCTCCTCTTGCATGAGATCATTATTTGTCAGAAGAATTAGCTGACCCTTGGTTTATTTGCAAAGACATCCCCAAGGAGATGTATATGCCAGCACGGTCAGGTTTAAAGTACCATACTGTTATAAACCTAAAACATGTGATAAGGAGGATAATACCATTGTTCCCTTTTTCAAAAAGGCAAGACTAAAGATTTTTAAAAAGAACAGGTTTCTGTTTCAAAAATGTTATGGGCATTTCAGTCTTCAGTGACCCGAGGTTCAGCTCCAGTGCAGAATTGAGTTACTGAGAGCCTTTGCAGTGGTAGTTATGGAGCCTTTAAAGTTCAGATGCATGCTTTGATTGAATAGGCTAATGAATAGCAGCAAAATAAATATATGATGTCAATCATATAGGGGGAAAGGACTCAGCAGTGCTTAGAGAATGAAAAGTGAAATAAAGATGAGAGTGTTGTGTTAAATAAAAATAAAATAAAAAATTCTGTACTGACCACCCATCCCTGACTGCCTGTGGTGAATATAAAATTCTGTTTTAATGAGTGAATTGCTACAGTATATGCAGACTGCTGTAGGGTGGGGCTTTATGTGTGATTTGTGCATGAGGGTTTGGTGTGTGTATGCGTCATACGCAAGTGGTTGGTGATTGTGTGCTGGCGACCGAGTGCAAGAGTTGAGCGGAGTGTAAATTGTTTGGGATGATGATGAGTCTGTGAATTGTGGCTTGATGGACTGGGAGTGAGTCAGAGGCAAATGTGTGAATGGAGTGTAAATGACTGGTTAGCATGAGACTGGATGGTGAACTTTTTAATTTATGTTTTGTTATGCTTCTGTTTTTAGTTCATGTTGTTTCTTTTTCCCACCACATTGGAACACCGTGTCCCGTTTCTGTGACATCCTCCATCAGTTCGGGAGCCTCTGAAATGCATCTGAAATGCATCCACCTGGTTTATCTTTTCACTCTGCAATCCACCACCTGAGTTGTGTTGACACAATATGGAGTACCGCACATTCAGTGCAGCAGGCAGGTCGAAGGAGCGGCTGCCATATTGATCTGTGAAGCGGGGAAAATCCTTCCTACCGGAGCCCTCTGACCCCGAGCGACCCAACGTCCAATCGGGCGCTTCGGGCCCGAGGCACTGCCGGTCACGGTCCGGAGAACGCGGCGTATTTTGAGAAAAAAAAGTCTCCAAATGTTATCTGTACGCAGTCACCTATTCCCTGTCGTAATACTATAAACAGCCCCGAGAACCAGGCCAGGCGCTTGGGGGTCTGCCTCGAGGCTCGTATTTCACACCGTGTTTGAAGGGCGTGATTCTAGTCCCGGGTGAATGCGAGTCGCACTCGCGCGCCAAGGTCCACGTCTCTCCTTCATCGCCGGGGTAAAGCAAACACGGGACAGGAGAAGGCCTGAGTTACCGCTGGTGGCGAGGCTCCGTCCACGCCGCTGCGAAGACATAACAGGAAAGCTCCTCGCGGAGTTTTTATTAGCAGGAATCACAAACACCGCCGCCTTTCCTTGGAACCCGGTCTCTTATTAAATACAAAAGTCAGAGCGTGTCCCGCGGCGTCGGGCGAAGAAGCGAAAAGTCATACACTGCGATGCTGTTCTCCCATAGGCTCATAAAGTTTCATACTTCAGGAGACGGCAGGGTGCTGAGCTGGTGTGCGTGCTACTGTGGAGGGCGTCGTTTCTCCGGTGCCGCGCGTCGGTTATTATTTAAATCAGCCTCACCCGACTCCTGGTATAAATGACACTCTTGAGGAGGCCCGCTGTGGGCAGGTGACCCTTTTATGGAGACACTGAAATTAGCGAAATATGAGTAGGGACACTGAAACCACAGCTATATGTGCACAGAGTCACTGAAATCAGGAGCGACTGAAATCTTGGGTGGGTTACTTTCAGTTTTTAAGCATGTATTTTCGTTAAGCTCTGAGCTTTGCTACACAAAGCACAGACAAATATAACTGACTTCTGGCCTGCAGTATACACAGGCATCCAGATTAGGTTTCCTGGGAGGTTCTGCCAGCTTCACTATCTGTCTCAAATCTGCAGTACGTGTACTTGTACCGGCAGTCAAATGTGGGATTAACACAAATATGTGGCTGCTGGAGAACTGAAAACACCTTCTACCTCCAGGTACCTCCCTGACAGGTGAGCATTTATAGGAGCACACTGAAGGCATATTCTCCCCACTGTTTCATCAGTTTCTATCATTGCTGAGTGGTAGCTATCAAATGTTCATATCGGGTATAAATAGTCTTCCAGACACAAGTACTGCAATTTAAGTATAAAGTGTCTGTGTAATTGGATGCTTTGGGAAAGCTCTTTTGGAGTTGTTTTTTTTTTCCCAGTGAGAATAAAAATATTATTTAGATGTTTGTCAGCCCTGTCAAGGCTAAATAATAGCACAAAGTTTAAGTTTAAGTGCAGACCTTTTAAATTAAATCCAGCTGTAACTCTTATTTACTGTTTCAATGCTGTTGCGAGTCAACAATTTCCAAATTGTCATAAATAAAAGCTAATTTAAGTGGTGCGACTGTTTGAAATGCTGAAAGCGTAAATTTAATGAGAACACAATGTGTTCCAAACCCCAAAGGCCATGTTCATTTAGCCTACATTTGGCGGAGGTGTGGGGAGGTTGGAACAGAAGCGGGGGGGCGCGTGGGGGGTGCTGGGAATTCCGCTCTGAGTCATGCCACAGTTTGAGTTGAGAGTCTGGTCGTCTGGTCCTATAAGTGGTGTTGCTGTCTTCCCTTCTGCGTTGTGTCTGCTGCATCACTTTCTGCCAGCCCTGGCCCAATTTCATATTCTTCTGAGGAAGAACACCGGTCGCTCAAGCATGGTGTCAGACAACATTTGACCTTTGCTTCAACTAATGTTCAAACACTAAAGCCAACTTGCCAAACTGTGAAGAAAAAGCATAATGCTTACGTTTGCCTGTACGTCAACGTTAAGGACGAATGTTGATTGAATACCGGCATTTTTCTTGCTCCCTTGACCTGTTGGCGTAACAGACCACAGGGCTGAATTAGGGACTGTCTCGTCCCGTTGACCCAATTGGACCCAGCAGAACAGAGTGGGCTCGGTCAGCTATTGTTTGTCATCCCCTTGACCCGTTCGGACCCAGCAGAGCGCGGGACTGGGTGCCCTTTGGGGCCGTGACTAAGTAATCCCCCCGCCAAAGGAAAAAAAAACAGAGAGCGATCTCTGGGGCGGATGTGGCGATAACAGATGTTTAGCGCGGCGTCGGGCTCCGCGTGATGAATCAGGAGGGAAACGCTCTGCTCCACAGGCCGAACCGCACTCCGTCAGGGCCCACGGACCTGCACACTAGGGCCTCCCACGCGGGACGGGCTCGACGGTGACTGCGGCGTTATCGGCGGAACGGTAAATCAGCGCCGACTAGGAAGCCCAGAGAGAGGGGAAGAGAGGGTGACTGGAAAATTGAGAGTTAATGGATGGATGAGTTAGAAAGGAAAGGGAGTGAGTGAGATGAGGGATAGAGAGAAAGGGAGGAAGTGGGGTGGGGGGAGGGCAAACAACTGGGGGAATAATTACCATTCATCCCAGCGTCTGTGATGGAAACATACACACCTTTGCTTGGCTGAGCTGTGGGTATATGGGTATAAAATGGACTTTTTAATGGTGGTGTCTACAGAGCTCTGTATTGTATGATTGCAAACAGTATTAATTATTAGCTTCAATTAAATTAATCTTTTCCCTGTATTCACCAGTTTGTGAAGACCTTTTCTTTTACGGTACATAGTGGATCTTACTTTGACTACAGTCACACACTGTTACTCCATATATCAATCCAAACCATCAGCTTGCAGATTAAGATGAATGTCAATGCTGGATCCCCACAGCTTGAAATCCCACATGTCATTAACAGGTACCCTAAGTGGGGTCAAATGTAGCACACTGAGGGTATCTTAATAAAGACAAATTCGAGGATGAGGTCAGTGGCCTGGATTCAATCAACATTCGTCCTTGATTTGGACTTACAAGTTTATTTTTCTTTGCGAGCACAGTGCGGTCAGTCGAGTGGTTGGCAAAACGAAAGTGCCTAACTACTGTAAAAAAAACGAACGGTGTCGTTTCTTTGTAAGTCAAAGTTAAGGACAGATTTCGATTGAATCCAGGAAACTCTGAGTGGGAGCCTGGGAATGGGGGGCTAATGCGCCTGCATGCTGGTGGAGGGGCATCTGTTTGATTGACAGGAGTATAAAAATACTGTTTTTGAATGATAGGCTCTTGTGATAAACAGGGGCTCTGACATACCCATTTCTTACGTGGGCAATAAAGGGTCACTGCATCAATAAAACAAAGACACAGTTGTGGCTCGCCTTCTGCCAGCTGCATGTTCATGCATCATTTCAAGCAGCGTCTCTGCCAGTATACAATCATACCCATTGGATTTAACAGATTGCAATTTACCGATCTAAAAATATGTTATTGAATTATGTGAGCTTTTGTTTGGACTAGCTTGCAGCACTGTGTCCCATTAGTTTATATGGCATCTCAGTGCTTTTTAATGAGTCCTAAACTCATGACCTGTATCTGAGGACTTCACATTTGTTCCATTTGAACAATGTTGGCTCGGCCTCGTCTTTGCCATTTGTGAAATGACGGCAAAGCATTTATGTGCTCTTGGCGTCTGCAGTCATGTCATCCTCTGATGTACGGTATATCATTAGAGAAACAAGAAGTGTAGCTATTTCGCATACGTTAATTTGCAGTGTCACTTTTTTTTGAAACATTACCTGAGCAAACATTAGTGTTCTGTTAAATAAAATGAACGTTAATCAAGCTGTAACGTGACTTAACATTAGCCAGCTAGTATACACTGACATTACCTAGAGAGCTAACTAACTTAAGTTAGTAAACATTATCATTCATCCAAAGAATTACATTTTTTTTAAAACCAAAGAGCTGTCGTTGTATCTCGTATAATGTTCTCAATTTGGAGTCTTTGGGGAATTGATAAAGCTAATGTCCCTGTTGTTACCAAGGGTAAAAAGTGCCAAGGCTGTGAAGCAGATCACCATTTGGACAGTTGCTGTATGTGTCTCCAGCAATCAAATGATGCGAACAGTGAAGTCTGTATCCATTTTAATTGTTGGTGCTTCTTAAAATTTTGCCGGCGCACCTAACATATCTAACTGAAGAGCACCAGCGCTATCAAGTGAAGAAAGTTTTGAACACCATCTTCAACGGATGATCAGGAAAAGTGGATAAGCCGCCACTGCTGGTTTTGATGAGGGTACAATACCATAGCCAAAAACATGAGATGAGTATAAATTCAATGTTCTCGGATATAAGTGTGAGTATTGGGGGGGGTGGGGGGGGGAGTGCAAAAAATGAAAGCATTTGAGATATTTTGGAAACAAATCGCTAATTCATAGCAATTCAAATGACTTTTTACACTGTTATTGAGGAAGTTAACTAAAAATGAATTGACCAAATGACTTGCTCTGGTCTCCAAATGTGAACCATATTATTGGCTGGGTTGATATGGAGAGAAAGGCACATTGTTCAATTGATTGATTCCATATAGCCTATAAGATTGTCATCTCCTTCAGAATAAAGCAGGTTGGGCGTGGGACGTTGAATATCAATTTAAAGTTATAGAACTGGGGTGCCAGTGCAATATAATGGTGTGAAAACTAAGCATGTAACTCAAAGGTTGTGGGTTATGATTCCCAGCTGGGCCACAGTCGCGCCATTGGGCCGGGGTGCTTGTCCTGAATTGCTTCAGTAAATATCCAGCTGTATAAATGCATTGTATGCAAAAAAAAATGTAATCTGTTTAATTTGTTCTGGACTGGAGCGTCTGCTAAATGCCAAAGTATAATGTAATAGTAAAGATTAAAACTGTGCAGTTTTAGGTGCAAGTCATTTTCCAAAGTTATTTGTGTCCTCTGTGATCTTGTGCAATGGCATGCGCAACACTGTTACCCTTGGAAATTATTTGGCTTTGACTACAGAGATCTGTTTTTCTGGAACCTTCCGAATCCTTGGAACTGTGTGAGTTTGAGTTGGAGCCTTTATTTCTCCTTCAAAAGCTGTGAACTGATGTGATTCACCATGGACTGACCTGGATACAGATGATCTTAACAGCATATCTAGAGCACAGGGCATAAACAGTGAATACCTACAGCACAGATCAAGGTCAGATATGTGAGTATTTAAGCATTTCTACTTTAAAATGAGATTTTCTGTGAATTTTCTAGTTCAGTGCCCTGATACAACTACTCGTATATTTGAATGCCTACTGTACCTGGAAAAAAAATGCCAAATTGTATTTGAAGTAATTTAAAATCATTTCCTAAAATACTATTTCAAACCACTTTCAAATGTTTTTTTTCTAAATACATTTAAAAAAAACATTGAAACACTTTGTGCTAAAAGTTGGATAAAGGTTGAATGCATGTGCATAAATTCTATGAATAGATTAACCTAATCTTTAAGGTAACTTTGATTACTTATTTCCTATCCTGATTAGTCATTTGGTAGACATTTGGTAAAAATTAGGGCTGTGCCATTTAAGTGGAGTTATCGATCTGATTAATCAACTGATATTTTTGAATAGACTGGCTTTGAACTGAGCCATACAGGCATAAGAGCATATCAGAGTAAAGTGTTACCAGGAAGGAGACAAAGAGAGGAAGATGCTGTCGATTAATGAGATGTACCTCAGCAATACTCAGTGACTGATTCATTCAGCAAGCTTCTTAACAAAGTTCCTTTTTTTGTGGTGACATCAATCACGTTCTAGTAGAGGTGATGACAACTGATGTAGCATATAAGCTACTTGCTTAATCTGCTAAATGGCTAAATGTAAATATAATTTGTGTGATGTGTTTAGAGTTGTTATGAAAAGAATTTATACCGGGTACTGAACTTCAGTGTGGTTTGACATTTGCTCGTCTGAGAATCCCCTCTGGCTACTGACCCCTGTTAAATTCCCGCTGGCTAAGAAAGAGGAGGCCTCATTTGTTTTTGTACTTGCTTAAAAGCTTTTAGTAAAATGTTGGCCTCAAACTTGTGACCATGGCAAAAGACAGTTATGGCAGATGTGAAATCCAAGATTGTACATCACTACATCATATCAGAAGATACTTAAAGGTCAAAGCTCTTTGCAAATACTGCACTGGGAAATACCCTATTCAAAGAAGCCTCAGCCCAACCTGCATGCAACATTAAAAGGTAAGTCATATAACTGGAAAAGTTACTTATTTTACTATTTTGTATAAATTTACCACTATTTTTCATTCATTAGTATTCGCGCAAAGTAGTAGTATCCAGTCTTCTCTGCAAAGAGCCAGTGCGCTCGATCCTGCCAAAATCATTAACACACCGGATTGAACTAATTATGTATTTCTTGAAGGCAACAATTGGTTGATTGGTTGAGTCAGCTGGGTTCCTGAAATTAATAACAAAGTATATGTGAATCAACAATGAGTAATATTTATAGGTCTGCAAGGGTGCACATTCCATGGAACATGCAAAAATATTTTTTAAATGGTCTTCGTCCCCAACTCCCATCAGTCCCAAATGGTTTATTGAAGCGTATACAATGGCTTGGTCGAATACTTAATTCTGATTGGCTGCAAGGTGTGCATTCTTTTTCCATGTACCCCCAGCTATGAAGTAGTGCCATGAAAAGTTTAATCACCATTCTAAAATAATGTGCATCAATGGTGTTTCCATCAGCAACCGTGTAAATATGTAAGAGCTAGCAATCCAACTGTTACAATACCATATTTGCAACAGTGTTAATGATCTTCAAATTACATAAGGCATGCATCCAGCCACTGCCAACTCAAGCATAGTCAGCTTGATGTTCAGAAAGTAGCTAGTTTAGCTTGGCATTAGGGTTGTCAACTGTCCTGTAAAACATAGAATCGCCCCATAATTGTAAAGTAAATAACATGTTCTGTATTGAACTCCTATGGGATACGTTATATTCTGTATCTTTTAGAATGCTCATCTCGTGTTCAATATTTTCATGTGTGAATGTTGGCAAACGTACCATGACTACATTCTCAGTTTAGGATCTTTTGAATGTAATTCACTAGTTAGTTAGCTAGCTATCTGTGATAACAAACACGCTGTGAGACCATTTTGAAGAAAAACCCAATTGAACTTTAATACTGGGGAATGTGAGTGGTGGCAAACCTAGCATAAAGCTAGCTCCTACCTACCTAACATGGCTGAGAGGGACTAGAGAGACGCATTCGTTGCTTAGTGTTATCGGGTTTGGGATATTTCCTAGAATACTTAAGTAACATTTCGATTGGAGTAGATTCACATATTTTGAAACGCATGTTTTGAGTACAATTATGCTTTTTGTTGGTAAGCCGTTGTATAAATAGGATAATGACCTAGGGGGCTGTGCATTAAGCTGTTTGAATAGCTTTCGTGGAAGGGAATTTACTACCTCTGCATCAGCCATTCAAACTGAACAACGCGCAGTTCATTGGTAATCATCCCTTACAAAACACATCAATGTATTTCAGTCTTTGGCAGAGCTCTGTTTTTTTGCTAATGTCCCCAACTGCTGAATTTGGCATTAATTACCCAAATATAATGGGTATATATGGGGCAGCACTGGCAAGTTCCTTGGACAGATCAACTCTAAGGAGACTACTTTCAAAGTAATGTAATCTGCTAACTCTTGTAACTTGCTTTAACTCTCCTTTTAGCTTGGGATTGTGGCCCCAAGCACCACAGGCTCTATTCTTTTATGACGAATTTGACATTTTAATATGTGTTGTAGCTTGATACCTATTTGTATTTAACAGCAGACAATATATGTTGCAGTAAAATAAGGATGCCAAAACTAGACATTTAGCTTGACCTATTTATATTATAACTTGACATGGTGCCAACTAGAAGAGGATGTGTATGTATGTATGTATATATATATATATATATATATATATATATATGCTAAAGATAAGAAGGTTTATGTATTTTTCTAAAATGTTTTGAGAATGCATCTTAGAGTGAAGAAATTTTCCCCAACTTTGTCACCAAATTTGCCCAGTATTATCTTTTTTTTTCCAATAAATTGCATTGAAAGTGTCTCAGGAATGTTCTGACAAAGTTTGGTAAAATTCTTGATCTCCCTCATCAGTGTTGCTATTGATCTCTGGTCTAGTTGCCACATGAAATCCAGTGGAATGATGGGGGAATTCATCGTGAACTGGAATCTACATGTTAGAAACATGAAAATGGTTCAGATGTCACCACACCAGGGTGTAGATTAAAAGTACATATTAGGAAATCTAGGGCCACTATACTTAGTGACTTGTAGACCCAGGTCAGCACTGGTGACGGACACCACCAGTCAAATGGTTGCTGCCGAAGATGATTCATCATTCTCGAAGGAGAAGAGGTCGAAGGAAAGTCTGGATCCTATAAATTCTACTGATACAAATTCTTACTTTCCCCAACATGAAAGGTCGTTTGCTCACCATGAGAGCTGTTGTATGTGACTCTGCAGATCACTTCAAAAAAGCTATGTCCAAAGTTTCCGACGTTATCTCCCACTATCACATAACAGTCTTAACACAGGATCTGTTTAATGTGGAGAATTGGCAACCTGCCAATGTCAAAAGGTGGGACTCCCAACTGAAAAGGATTCACTCTGTTCTCAGTCCTGATCAAGCAAACTTGGATATACTGCCTGCCTTTCCTTCAAGGTATCCATCCACTGATGTTGTAGATCTCCTAAATTCCACCAAAGCTGCCATAGATTGTCTGCAAGGATCTAACATGGTTTGCAGTCAGTGTCATCATCTCAAGTATTGGAGGACTTTCCAACTATCCCAGTCTTTGCTGTACAATGTACATTGTTACGCTTGTCCAAAGCGGAAAGGAAGCAGAGAAACACCTGAGCCACAGCTTCAAACCAACTAGGTGCAATGGCGTTGAGAGGGTTACACGTACTGTGTAGAGGTCACCTGCACGTTAGCGGATGTTCCACTTAGCGAGCCCTCACCGGAGGACGTGCTGTTTGGTTTCATGGGCCAATTCAACTCATGATGCAACTCAAATACCTCATCACCCAACATCAGCCACCACCTGCTGGTCCTCGGTAGTCATGAAAGGAATTCAGCAGAGTGCTTGTGTGTCCCAGCATGCTCTGCAGGTGTGGAGCAATGCAGGACATGTTTTCACGTGAGATAGCTGCTCATTGACAAGTCATTCATGTGTAAAATGCCAGCTTTTCCCCTCCAGTGATAAGTAAAAGTGTGGGCTGCATAATATGATTAAAAGTGATATTAGAGCAGAGAAAGTGTTCTCATTACAAATCAAGCCATTGAGAATATGAGAGCATATACAAGATATATATAAAGAAAAAATAACACAATGTTGCAAATTCTTGCCAATACTTTCCAAATGTATTTCCAAAAACATTTCAATATTCAGTGTGTATCTCCAAATTATTTCATTTTTTATAAATTGTATTTTAAAGTAACTGACATGCTATAGATATGTATTTGAGCAAGGTTTTGGCCCAGAGTATAAACAGTTATACAACAGCACTGGATATAAACAGGGCACAGGTCAAACCAGCACATAATATAAACAGTGTATCTATAGCACAGGATGTACGCAATGAATATCTACAGTACAGCATATGAACAGACGATATTTTCACATATCTTGCAATATCTTTAGTATGGTAAATGAATACTTTTATCTGCAGTGAGTATAAATTGCGAATATGTGTATATATATAGTATGGGAGTGTGTGATTATGCCGCTTCTACCATCTCCTCAGGTCACTCTCATTATAACAATCAGAGAGGATATAATGTGCATATTAGATTATAGCATCTTCATAGGGTGAAATATAGTGCTACCATAATCTACTGTGGTTGTGATTTAGTGAATGTGAGGAGGAGGAGGAGGATGAGTGTGTGTGTGTACGTGTGTCTGTGTGGGGGGTGTGGGTGGGGGGTGTGCATGTGTGTGTTTGATTCCGTGTGTGTGGATGTGTGAGTGTTTATGTATGTGCACGTATGTGGGTGTGTGATGTTGAGTATGCAGGTGTGTCCTTGTTTAAGTGTGTGTGTCTGCATGCGTGTGAGTGTGCGTCTGGTAAAACCACGCCCATTCAGTCTTTCAGTAGCAGGACTGAAGGGGTGTGGTTTCCAGAGCTTTCGGCAGTGTTTATTAATTAAATGAATTTATACTGAACCCTAACTCCTCTACAAGAGGAATGCACTTGTTTGTGCTAATGCTCTAACCTTTATGCATTAAATAGTAAACGTGTCATGTATATATAATCATATATGATCATAATCAACAGTTTTGTTTAAAATTCTGCCCTTCAAAGTGTAATAATTCATCTGAGGAATTTGTGGCATTAGCTCTTCCAATGTGTGTTGCAGATGTGAACTATCTGTAGCCCATGAAAAACAAACCCATTTCACCCTCTGTGCCTGTGTGTGTATGTGTGTACAGTATGTGAATGTCTGTGGACGAGAGAAAGCCAGACAGTATGTGTGTGTGTGTGTATGTGTGTGTGTGTGTGTGTGGGTGTGTGTGTGTGTGTAAATGTGTGTGTGATTCACTCTTGTGTCAATGTAATGTGTTGTTTGAAGAGCTTCTTGATGAGCCCATAAACTGTTTTTGGGAGTCCAGCTGAGCTGAGAGTCCTCCTCTGATAAATCATATTAGTGTGCAGTGCATCAGCTTACAGCACCCTGCAATCACGTAAAAAACCCTTACCTCTGTACACTACACACGCGCGCACACGCACACACACACACACACATGCACGCGCACACACTTCTTACTCTTGTGTAGAATTTCCCGCGTTGTGTTGTGTGTTCTGTGTTCTACTGCTGTGCGCACCGTGCTGTATAATCCGCGCGCTCGCTGCACTGTGGCTCGAGCTCTGTGTGCCATGTGCTTTCTGCTGCATGCTCTCCTTGACCGAACGTGCTATGATTTCAGATACGTGCATTTCAGACACGGTCTGGAAGAAGGACAGATTCGGGGGAAGAAAGTTGGAAGAAAGTCGGACTTAGGCTTGATGGGAGCTTACAAATTTAGGCGGGGCCGGGATCCGTTCTTACATAAACTGCCCCGGAGAGATGAGAAACGTCACAGAGTCCCGAGCAGCTGTTCGGGGAGGCCGCTTCTCCCGCCGCGGGCGACGCGCGCGTCAAGCGATCAATCTGGCGGGCAGCTCCCCGCATGCCGGGCGCCCTCTCCGACGAACGCCTCTCTCCGTCAGCGCTGTCCACTCCCGCTGATGAATTCCTTTCTGATAAAATAGCTTGTGTATTAGTCTCGTCAAGTCCACCTCCTGAGGGAGGGCAGTGAAGCTCGCCATCCAGCGCGCCGCGAAACTTAAATTATGCGATCGCTATCTGTCACCCCCCCGGGGCTTCTCCCTTCTCCTCGTCCCCCTATCGCTTTTGGTTAAGGTTTTTTTTGCCAGGCTCCTATCGCATAATACAGTTATTGTCCGCTGTGCGCTACACGATTCAAAGCGAAAACCGCATTCCATTGTTTTATCTAATACTGCTGTCGCCTAATAAGATTTCGTACAAAAAAAAAAGAAAAAAACCTGGAGAAGCGTTTCTTACATTACGCTATTGTTTATTTGGCAGGCGCCCCCGTTCAGGGCGAACCACGGAGCGCGACTGCATCATCGCACCGGGCATTGAGGACGAAATGAACTTGTCGAGGACCGCGTTCGTAAAATCAGTAACAGGCGCGCGTGCGCAAGGAAAGCGCTAATTGTCGGGCTGATGGATGTTGAGGCATTAACCGAAATGTAGTAGGAACGCGATACATAAATTCCGCCGCTGCTATATTAACTTTCCGACGCGTGTCAGCGGCAGATACCGCCGTGAATCCTACGGGGGGAGACGGCGGCCAGATTTCCCTGGCGCGGCTATAAGTTGTCTGAGGCGTACAGTTATGATGTACACCGACGCTGACCCTGCTCATCATTAGCCTCTCTGCGCATGCTAGTATGATGTAAATATGCTGCTCTCGAGGATAAGAGCTATGTGCATGCTGAAATATTTAATGCTGTGCGTTATCCATGTTATCACTGCTTCCAGCTATAAACTGCTTCCAGCTTCTTGTCACTCGTATAATGCATCATTCCAAGATGGCCTTAAACAGGGGTTCCCAAACTGGGGGTCAGGGGACCCCTGAGAATCTGTGGAGTCCTGCGTGTCCAAAGCAAAACAGACAAAATATATTCCCTATAAAAATGTGTGTCTTTTCCCACATTTCATAAGGGGCATATTTTAACATCCAGATCAAAGAAACCTTGTCTGATTTACACATTATTGGTTATATCATTATAATAGTAATTTATTACATGTTTATACCTTACTGAACGTGTGTGTCTGATGGAGATTTGTAGTAAAATATGTAACATCCCATTTTAGGCATGCTTCCAAGCACTAATGTGGACCTGAAGTAGATTTTGGACAAAGGTGTTGACCGTTTAATGAAACTGGGGGTCCTCAGCCAATTGGAGGCCATTTTTGGGGGGGCCATAAGATTATAAATTTTAATATCTGTTCTGCTAGTATAGTTATTGCTGTATTCTTCTATTATAGCTATTTCAAGTTTGATGCTAATTTATTTAATTACCAGCTGGTCTCTGTGAAGATTCATGCTCTTCTTGCAGTTATTCAGTGCATCTCGCCATAATAGCTTGAGTCATTGTGCATGCATGTCTGATTAACTCAGTTTGTGAACTGAGAGTCTGCAGTCCACAGTGAAAGTCCAGCTGAGCAAAGATGCTGTGGTGGGGTGCTCGGGTGTGTCGGTATTCTTGGAAATTGACCCAGTTCTGTGTGATTGATCACTACTTTGCCTAGCCCCCCTCCCTCCCCCTCCCCCCTTAGCTGTGCCTCACATAGAGATCATATCACAGTGCTGCCTTCACACACATCCACACACGCTGACACACACACATGCATACGCCCTCGCACACACTGGCACATACATATGCACTGACACACACGCATACACACTGGCACACACTAATGCGCATGCACTCAGACACACACACGCGCTCTCACACCCACATGCACACACACGCATATTCACACACCCACATTCACACCCATTCACACACTCCCACACATACACACACACACGCTCATAGACCCACATGCACACATACGCATATGCACACACCCACATGCACACACACGCTTACACACACGCACACATTCACACACTCCCACACATACACACACGCACGCTCACACACCCACATGCTCACACATGCGTACACACACACACACACATTGACACACTCCCGCACATACGCACACACACGCATCTGCAGGTTGTTCAGCTGTATCCTCTTGTTGTACCTCACGCAGGAATGCAGTCACTTTGAGGGGAGAATGTCAGATATGAGGAAGATAATGAGGATGAATGAGGGGAAAAATGTCTGATGTTGGGCTTGTTTTCGTTTTCAGCTGACATATGGCACCCTTTGGTTGAAGCCCATCCCCTTGACAATACAGAGATTTATTCTTTCTTTCAACGGTCACTTTACTGTAAGTTTGGCTATAGCCACACCTTGTGAGTGTGATCTGTGAATTTTCTGTTTGAATAAGTAGGATAAGATCCCTCTTACATTGATGCCAATGATAATATTTTCTTAAATTTCACCATTAACACATTAACATTGCAATGTATGCTCTATTTAATTAACTATAACTTCCTGTATGGTCCTGAGTAAAGATAATTGCATGAAAAGTTAGTTTCATGTTTGATAATCATCCATTGGGCTTCCCAATATTCTGAGCCATTGCAATTGTTCATCAGGAAACTTGTTTTTAGATTGAGATCAGCACATTAGATTGCTTATTGCTGACAGTGACTGCCGTGTTACCTCACTGGATGTCAACAGTTAATAAAACCTTTTTAAAACAGTTGATGGATTGGAACATGAGATTTACAGAGTACTTTACTCTAAGTGCAGAAGATACGGGGCAATTTTAGTGGAATTGCATATTTTTTTGATACAAGCATCAAATTTTACTAGGTGAGTTCAATTTCAGTGAATGGGTTTACTGGACAGTAACTTCATCGGATGTTGCTCTAACTGGACACATGAACGGTATAACATATCCTTTTCTCACATGAAAATGAGATAAACGGGCCTCAGAGCTTCAGATACAACACTCAAACATAGACTGGCGAACCATAAGTAACAACACTTTCTCTAACTCAGGCAATTCCAAGACACAGTTAATACAATATTAAATTCTTAACAGAACACATATTACTACTCACAAACTTTACCTTATGGGATACATTGATAATAATGAATGCTCTCGATGTCCAAATTCAACTGATAACCATTCCCATGCCTTCTGGCTCTGCTCATACATTCAGCCATACTGATCAGAGGTTGCGAGCAAACCGTCCTCTATTCTCGGCCTCAGCATTCCCCCTGTCAATCTATTTCTTTACTAGGCAACCCCTTCTTCATCCTGATTCCTGCACACCTTAAACCATTCATCTTTACTGGGCGATCTCTTCTTCACCCTGATTCCTACACACCTTAAACCATTCATATTATCATCCCTAACCATGAATGAAAAGGTCAGTCTCCTGAAATGGAAAAGCATAACAAAACTCTCCGCAAGTCACTGGCTTACTAACAGAACCCACCACATTAGAAAAGCCGTCCTCCACAACGCTTAAAATAGACACCAAATCATTTGAAAGATCTTTAATCCGTTTAGTCTCCTTTAATCAATAGCTGATTCCTCCTACCTCTTCTACCAGTAATAAAAATAATTATTAGCCTCTGGGAATGATATTTTTACATTAGTCACAGTGATCCATGAAGAATGTGTCTTGTTTTGGTTATTGTTACTGTATATGCAGAAATGTTTTGTCTTTGTTGTTCCACATATGTTATTACAGTATGTTTTATGGCTTTGTTATTCCATATATTGTACCTTTCTTTTATGTCTTTGTTATTCAATATGCCAAACATGAATGAATGAATGAATGAATGAATGAATGAATGAATGATTAAATTGGCACATGATGGCTGAAAGTGTCTGTAGGAATCTAGACAAACAGGCTAGACTGTAGGCAAAAATATCAACATAGAAATGATGGTGGTCAGCTCTTGTCATTCACTCTTCTTCTGTTTCCTATAGTTATGGTGTGATTAGATTCTTGTGCGCATGTTTATGTTTGTCGGTCTGTTCTCCCCATAGATATTATGGAGTTTCACAGGTCAGTGAATCCACTTCTGGGTTTCCTTACTGAACCAGACATGTGATTCTGTCTGGGATCCTTGAGTATGAATGAGTAGTAAACTCTGTCCTATTTATGAATGAATCCCGAGGTCACACATAGATACATGTTTACTCTCACACATATTTGCTATCTTACACTGTTCTACTACTGTGACAAATATTCACTCAGACTGGTGGACCATAGGCTTCTGCTCCCATTGATTTCTAGGCAACAACCTCTTGTGAGAAAGGAAAGAGGGAGATCAGTATTAATGTCATCATCGGCATTGAGGTCTAGTCTGGTCACTTTCACAGTTTTAAAAGACATCATTGTGATGACATCATGATAATGGATCTGGTGTATCATGGTGAAATCATTTAATGATCCATTTTGGTTAAGTAAAAATAAAAAAGTGATGAGATGCATGCTCAAAATGAGAAAATTTGTTTATTTCATGGTTATATAACTTCTCAAAATCTTTTTTTTAAAATACAATCATTTTATTTACGAACACAAAAGATTATTGGCACCCCTGTTTTCAGTGATTTGTGCACTTTGCCTTCACAAGTATGAAACTACTGAGTTGTCTTCTATAGTTCTTTATGAAATTGGTGAACATATTGTGGGTTCTTTGATCATTTGTACACACATCTTTCTAGATCCTTCAGATTCTTTGGTCTGCCTTTGTGCTCTGCTCTCTTCAATTAAAACCAAAACTTTTGGATTGATTCAAGTTTGGAGACTGTGCTGACCATTGCGAAATAATAATGTTGTGGTTAGTTAACTGTTTCTTGGTAGAATTTGCTTGGTATGCTTGGGATCATTATTGTGTGAAAACTCCTATTTAGGCCACATTTGAGTTTCATGGAGGAGGGCATTTTGGTCAAAATGATTTGGTTCATGATGCCATTGATCTTAGCAAAAGCCCTTAGGACCCACAGATGCAAAACAAACCCATAACATCAAAGACCGACCACCATATTTTAACATAGGTATGACGTCCTTTTCAGCATAAATGTCCTTCTTCTAATGCCAAACCCACCACTGGTATGCCTGGCCAGTTTTGGTCTCTTCTGACCATAGCACCCGGTTCCAATCGAAGTTCAGCATTGGAACCTTAATTGGAAACAGGTGTGTGCATTTGTAAGTCACCATTTTCCTTTGTTGTCATTTTTTTTTCTTCTTCCATTTGTATGAATTTTATCAGGTCAGAGAGCTGGCAGATGGTGGACAGTTGGAGGGGGGGTGCATTTAACTGACTGTAAATGATACTGTGCAAATGTAAAATGCTTTCAAGGGCTGAAGTGCGTGGGTTACTGCTGTAGGAATCTCAAAAAAGGGCTGAACTGTTTAAGTATGAAGTATACCCTGCCAACCCAGAGCTTGGAAGGTAACGTACCTGCCGTGCCAGAATATTTCATTACCAAACCCTTATCAGTGTATCTACCACACAACAAACAGTGAGGGAAACAGATGCTGGGTAAAATAAAATGCAAGATAATAAAGCTGACGAGTGCCAGGCATTAGTAGATACGTCTATTTGAAATGCTTTTGGTCCTGCTTTGAAGGTTAGGCTAGGTTAGTACATCTACTCTATCAGAGCTGGTCCACTGCCTTGTGAGGGAGTACCATTTATGAGAAATAAGATTGCATTGGAATGGATTCATCGGAATTACACAATTGATTGAAAAACACCTGGTAAATGCTTTGCTATTTCCCAATTTTCTTCTCTGGATCTAGCTGTACCTACAGTTTGCAGCTCAGATGACTCAAATAAATCTTCTTTACATTATAGGCATCCTCCCGCCTGTAATGTGAAGCCCTTTGAGATCATGAGATGAAAGGCCTTATATATATATCTTACACACTTTTGCACCAAACCAGGCACTCAAACTTTATCAGTGTCTGCTATTTGCTACCTGGGTACAACGTTCCTTCCTGTGACTGTAATCGCACTCCTGGTTCAGATGCGCACATGCTAAGAATAAGACGGGCCAAGTCGTGCTACTGAGATTGCAGAGACTAAGATAGGGAACTGAGGAGTGGAAAACAAGGTCCTCTTCAGCAGTTTCACGGACATTAAAATGATCTCCTTCGGCATCTGTCTTCCGTATGTCAGCTACGGTCTGATGCAAGTCACGCAGCGACATACCCGTCTCTGAGGCCAGGCTGTGTCTCCACCCTCCTGTGCTACCCAGCCTCGAGGGCTAGCCTCAGGTAATTTAGCAACGTTGTGCCGTATGGCTACCTCATCACTTCATCAATGCTAATACAATTACAGTAGTACAAAACAATGTCAAACACGCAAAATCAAAACTATACGGTGCGTCTCACCGAAGATCAAGAGACGTGTTTGAAAAACATTGCATTCGCCATGAATGGCATTTTCAGGTACAAGCAAATTACATTGTTGGTTGATTCACAACCAGTTCCGTTTGTTCTACAGTGGGTTTGGAGGGCTGCTATCTACTGCTCTGAGCTCAGTCTAATTTAATGGAGGGAATGATTCAAGCGGTCTGTGAAATGTGAGTTATTCGTTGCTTTTTGAATAATCTCTGAATAATCTCTTCTGGAATGTTTCACTTAAATAAATGCATGGCATGCTATTGTATGAACATACAGCATATCCAGTAAAACGAACACATTCCAGCATTGTGCAAGAGTATATTTGTGAGATACCATATTTGCATTACCGTGTAGCATTAGTAGGGAAGCCTTGACTAGAATGAGATTTGGAACCACTAAAAACCCAGGTGATACCAAGCTCTTATCATGGATCCAAAGACATCTCAAGAGTGGCTTGGACCTCTGAAATTGCTGCTTATAGGTATATTCATAAAGATGTTTATACAAGGCCACCCAGGCATGTATTCAGCAACATTTGTGCAATAACACACTTCATGATCTGGGATCAAATACTAACCAGGCTAGTGTCACCTGTGGCCAGATGTTCAGCAGAACAATGCACAAATAGCCTTAGCATCATTGAGAGGTGAAAGGGCTTTAGTCAGCAGGAACTGTCTCAATGGACAATTGGGTTGGTTATCGAACAGCACTGATTTCGGTGCCTCATTTCAGTGCCACATGCCTTCACTAGCTAACGTTACACTGACTCTGTGGACTCAGTCAGTGACAGCAGGTACCATTAGCAAGCTAGTTAGCTAATGTTAAACTAGCAAGCTAACATTTGGCAAAATGCCAAAAGCGAAACAGTATAAATTATCAGTATAAAGTACAATTTCAACAGTTAATTGAAACAAATACAGTTCAATTTCTTTGCCTTTGCAATAAAAAAGAATAATGTCGCCGTTTGCTCTTCATTGTAAAGAAGGTGTCAGTCCACGTTTAGTCACCGGTACAGTTTTAAAAAATATCGTTTTAGAACAATGCTTTTGGACAATAATGGACAGTAACAGCACCTGTGGTAGATTATGTACCTGCAGTCTGCCTGTGGTCTGCCTGCACCAGCTGGTGGACTGCAGGCTGAAAAGCAGCTGTGGGTAACAGCATGTGCTTTGCAGGGCTCTCAGAAATTCACGGAGGCTTCTACAAAAATGGGGCCCACAGAAGCAAGGGGGGAGGGGGGATGAAAAATAAGTGATAAAACAAAGAAATGTGTTAATATGTAGCGAGAGTGGGCATTTGTGCCTACGCTTAGCCATTGTTTAACTCAAATCGACAGCTTTATTAACCGTGCTCGGAACTCACTGAATTTTTTAAATGGCACTTCCCTCACAAAAAAGATTTTTGCAGTTTGCTCTTGAAGTTTCTCGGCATGATTAATGATACGAGGAAATTCTTACATTGGTCATGGAACACCCTCCCACACACACACAAACAGAGACACACACTACTAGCATGTAGGAGCGCTATCACACTTCATTCTTCTGGGAGAACACTGTGTCCGCTTCCACAGCCTCTAAGAGCGTTCTCTGGTATTCTCTTCACACTACAGCTGGTAGAAGCAAGCTCAGACTGAACACAGCTGAAATCTGGTATGATCAGCCTCTGAGAAGCAATACTACAAGAATTCACAGGCGGAACAAAATTAAATGGGTGTGTGTGTGAGAGAGAGAGAGTGTGTACATGTTGCCCATGCATCTGAATGCACGCATGTGAGCACATATAGGCATGTATATAGGTGTGCGAGGGTGTATGCATGTCTGACAGCGTGTGCGTGCATGTGAGGTTGTGTGTGCATGTGTGTGTGAAGCTGTGCAGGTCTGCGCATGAATGTGTGTGACCGTGTGTATGTCTGCATGTGAGGGTGTGCATGAATGACCTTGAATGTACGTGTTCATGTGCATGCATGTGTCTGTGTGATAGACAGTATAACTTATGAGTACTAATGTTTCTTGCACTAGAGAGCAGCAGCTGGATACTGTATGCATGGGGAGTTGTGTGGCTTTGACAGCGCTTGGGTCTGAGTACAGGCCGTGATTCAGTGCGTGGTGACTCAGCTTTCTCGTAAAAAATTTCACCAAATCTTTCCAATCGCGTTGTCTGGACATTTTAGTCATTCGAATTCCAGTCAATTAAAATGTGCTTGCGTTAAGGTATCCTGTTCACTCTGAAATAAGGTGATGCTAAGTTGGAACATTTGCTGCGTCATATGCTGCTTGTGGGATTTTTTCTGTTTTTTAAAAAGAGTGAGCTGAATCTGGTAATGCTCAGGTTTTCCATGAAGGAAAATCTTGTCACCCTTGTTTGCTCATGCTCCTGCCTCTGTCTCATCTCCCACCTACAGAGTTGAGCCTTCGTGTCTCTCTCTCACACACACACACACAGTGTGGCCTTCACCTCTTTATCTTCTCAGAACAAGTGAGCCTTCAACTAGAATTCAATTATGGGGGCCCAATTGCCTTTAACACTGCATGCTCACACTTGGATTGCTATGGAAATCAATTGGGCAGAGTCCCTCCACCCACCCATCATTTTACCCGCTTATTCCTGGTCAGGGTCGTGAGGGGTGCTGGAGCCTATCCCAGCATGCATTGGACGAGAGGCAGGAGTACACCCTGGACAGGTCGCCAGTCCATCGCAGGGCACACACACCATTCACTCACAGACTCATACCTAGGGCCAATTTAGACTCTGCGCTTAACCTAATTTGCATATCATTGGATTGTGGGAGGAAAGCGGAGTTCCCGGACGAAACCCACGCAGACGCATGACATGCAAACTCCACACCGACCGGGATACGAACCAAGAACCTTCTTGCTGTGCTACACACTGAACCACTGTGCCGCCCCAAATGGGCGGAGTGCACTGGTGATTAAGGACCACTAGCTGAACTGCTTTCCTTTGTGGTTTAATGAACAGCGCTTGTTGTATACCTTTCTGAAGCCCTGCCCTTCTGGGGAAGTGCATGTCCTGAAAAGTTGGTTAAACCTGGAGCCAAACAACTGGCTCCATGCTTCTCTGCACAGAGACAGTCTCAGCTGAGCACACCGAGGTCAGTGACGTTAGGAGACACCTGCATTTACATAGCCTCTGGCCCCATCTTGTCTTCACCGGGTTCTTGCACATTACCTCTGACATTTAATAATAAAAGCCATTGTGCCATTGTTCACTCTCTACTCACACCTTTCTCACTCTCTCACTTCTGATGACGTTCGACAAACTGAAAGGCAGTTTTTAGTTTTGTTCCGCACTTGCATCAGGTGAGTTCATATTAAGCTATTAGCTATTGTTTTTTAAAAAATTCTGCAGATCCAAGTTCATTTGGGTTCATGAAAATGCAAAACATGTGAATCTCTTTTAATGAACAGCAGCTGCTATTGGGATTTTATGAAATACAGTGTGGTGACAATAATGAAAATCATCTCATAGTGTTATGATTGGTTTCATAGATTGCATTATCCTAATTAATCATCAAAACAGCTGCTTGTATTTTGAACATTTTAAAGTGCATTCAGCCTCTGGGTCTGGCAGTTGGTTTCAGTGCGTTCCGGTTTCTCAGTACAGACACGGACACTGACACATCTGATGGATCATCAGAGGAACATCCCATCATGAGTCACCACCCCAGCTTTGGTTTTTGATGGCTTCAACACCAACAACACTAACCCACTGTGCTGCCTGAACCCTGACTCTGACCCTGCCTTTTGGGGGCAGCGGGAATCTTCCCACCTGTTTGAAAAGCACAGAAAAGTCCAGAGACTGCAGCTTCACTTTCAGAAGGTGGGAGATGCCCAGGGCTGGAATTCAAGCAGTGTTTGTCCTACACCCTATCTGTGCAGATGCTCCATCTTCTTTTTAAATCTTGAGTGCTGTGTTAGGCAAGTGTGTTACCGTTGAAAGAGTGAAAATGAACACCTTACCTCTGTGAGTGGTAGTTAATTGGCACGTTCGCCATCGCCGGTGTTGGTAGTTTCCGAGACACTTCAGTTTGATTCTATTGCCAGAAAGTAATTTTTCTCATGTACAAGAAACATGAAACTTGGTCTGTGTGTTAGTGTTTTTTTAGTCCATTTGGTATTTTGCATGGGCCAGCACTGTTGACAAGCCGAATCTTTAGCTGCTCATTCACTCAACGGGATGGCTGTCACAGATCCATTTTGTATTGCGCCTGTTTCACAATCAAGGCCGAGATTTGCAGAAATAACCATGTAAGAACGATGAAGATTCCAAGAACTAATATATATATAACCTGGAGGTGCACTCTATCCAACCGACAGTAGTTAATGGACACTGTCACGTCAGAAAGCGCATTGGCTGTGTGCTCTATGTGTTATCACACGCTGCTCCGGCTATACAGACAACTGACATTCCACAACCATGAACTAGGCAGAACTACTCTTCTTCTCATCTGTCATCTGAAGATATCCGCAGAACTAGTAAACTGTGTGGAAGAATGAGAGGAAGAAAGGAAGAAAGCTAGAGAGGGAAGAAGAAAGGGAGAGGAAGAGGGCCGCAGTCTTTAAGACGGGTTCTGAAACGGGAGGAAACGGTACCGAGCGTTTCCAAAGGTACCGTATGAAAGAACCAGGGGCCTGAGCTGGGCTCAAACAGCTTTCTGCTTTATAAAGTACAGTCACGTTAATGTAAGTTCAGAAACACACAATTTTGTTTGGGAGGATTGCTTTGCCAAGCAATCCAATCCTTTGCCGTGTGTGCTTCCATATTATTTTGGCACTGCGTTGGCTGTTCAAAGACATCCATAACGCAAGCCATGTCACGGACCTCAGGGCTTTCTTCCTGAGCTCTGTTTTTAATGAATTGTTAATTCTGCTTTAGCCATTATTTTCCAACTTGTTTTTATTTTCTTTTTGATGAAGGGGTCAAACATTAAAACACCCAGCCATTGCTGGCTTTTCAGTCACCTCTTGTAGACACATGTGCCTGTTGTTTGGTTTAGGAATGGAAATCCATGTGTTCAATGCACGTTTCAAATGATGGATCTGTTCCATTCTGAAATAAGTCCTGCGCCTGGGTATCACTGCGGTGGTGGGATGAACGGAGCAGTGTGACCAATCTACCACAAGTCAGTGAGCAGTGATATACCTTGTGGTCAGTCATCATTTGGATAGTAGAGATAATGAGTCAAGATGCTGGGATGTTAATCTTTCTCAAAACACAGCTTGGTATTCCAGACAGGAATTACTAATGTCCAAGTAGACACATCCGCAGTAAGGATGCTGTGTTATATATTAGGGGGTTCAATTTGAATATATGATTAGTGTTGCCACATTACGTGGAAACTGGGTTGTGTTGTGTAGTAAGGAATATTTTGTATAATTGATGTCAGATTAGTTCTTTATTTGGCACTCAGGTTAGATTTCCATATTGGATTGGAGTCCAGTGGTGTTGTAGAAACGGGGTTCGGTTTTCATTCTGGACTTAGGCCAGGTTGTGCTGGAAAATTGGGGTTAAGTTGGGAAATAGTCGTAGTGTACTGCAAGATTCCATTGAGATTTATGAGTGGGAGGTGGATGGACTCCCTTCTCCACCCCCTCCTCTCTTTAGAGATGACAGACAAACTCGTAACACTCACTAAGTGTCCTCCTCTTGTACAAACCTTTCAATTTCAAGTCTCTTTAAAAAAAATTGGGTATGAACACAAAGGTTCCCAAACACAGATTTAGCATTGGATTGCAAGTGAAAATATACAGTATGATTCACAGGTAAGATTTGTTTAACCACAGAGGAGTTTTGTAACATAGAAAGTAGTTTTTGCATGGAGCACTATATAGGATTTCCTCCAAAAAAAGAGCAGTTGGGCATGTAGTGGTATAATGGTAAGCAAACTGAGCTTGTAACGTAGAGAATTCAGGTTTAGTTCAGCTGTAAATTTCCAGCACAATAAATGGGTAAAATGCTGGTCAAAATTATACACAGTAGCTTGGGGAAAAACTGCCATATGCTTTTTGTAAATGTGAATACCTAAGCAAATGCAGAGGGTTAGGTTTATACCTTACAGTATATGGGTTCTCTGTAACTTTTTCGGTATGTAAGATCTTGTATTCCCCCTAGAAATATGTCTTTCTTATCCTTTGAGTTTTTAGGAATCGAGAAGAAGTGAGGACAGTTGCTGGAGGTCATGTGTGGATCTTCATACAGTTGACACAAAAATACAGTTATTTTTGGGATTTTGCCAGCATGATGAATAGAAGCATATTGATCAATGTGCATGGTATGTCTTGCAGATAAAACATTTTCCTCACACTCTGAAGGATGAGTTCGCCTCAGGTGTGTTCTGTGTCAGGTCGGGAATGGCAGTGCTTGGCACAAACAACGCTCATGCACATGCCCTGCAACTCATCGCTCATCTGCCTGCCTCTCTGACAGGCAGCAAGGAATTCTGTGTTCTGGATGCTGTCTGTAAAATGTGAGGAGTCGATAACCTAGCTGTGGTCTGCAATATGCAGAAGCTGGTTTTTGCAATATGCACAAGCTGTGTTCTGCAATGTGCACTAGCTGTGTTCTGGAATATACACTAGCTGAGTTCTGCAATGTGCACAAGCTGTGTCCTGCAATATGCACTTGCTGTGTTCTGCAATGTGCACTAGCTGTGTTCTGCAATATGTACAAGTTGCGTTCTGCAATATGCACTAGCTGTGTTCTATGTGTAGAAAGTGTGATGTGCTTGATTTATTCTTATATGGATAAAGTTGGGACACCATTTATAATAGGGATGCTGTGTGATTTGTCTTTGCCTGGTTTTGTGATCCTCTGGCTCCGATGAACCACATCTTTCTGCACAACGAAGGACGATAGCTATACGAATTGTTGGAGAGCAGAGATAGAAGTGATCAGATTAAGTTTTCTTAAATCTCCTTTGACTCCAGTACAGCAAGAGGGCTCACGTTTATGCTTGGTTGTGTTAGCACTGACTCCTTTTTTTGCTATTGTGTGTGTTTCTGTGTATTTATGCGCTCTAGTGCACCATGTGGTCACGTGTTGTTGCGTATCGCTGGGTATTGTTGTGTGTGGCTGTGCTTTATTGGGGAGAGGTTGGCCTGCAGGTCCTGTTTGGGATAATTGTATGGTGCTGTGGTCTGTGGTCCCCTTCTCCACGATCCAGATTTAGCCCAGTGTCCCTGCCAGCCAATCATGTCCCTCTCCAGTATGCCTCCTTTCTGGAGTCAGCCTTCCAGAGTTCTGGCTCAGCCCGCTGGTACCAGACCAGGCCTTTCTGACCTACGGATTTTAGACTGAACTGATCTGGACCTGAACGTCACTCTGAATAAAGGATTTCTGTCCTCCGTCTGAACACATATGGTAGCATTGTTAGATAAACTGTCTTTTTGTGCTTTATATAACTACAGACGTTCACTAAGTTTTGAAGTTGAGCCAGTGTTTTCTTTCTGTTTTTTTTTCCTGGATATTGGGAAGAACCACATGTTATAAATATATGAAAATATATTTTCAATATTTTTCAATTTCAAGCATGAGTTTGGCTGCATTACTTCATAATGCATATTTCAGTTGAAGCAATAGACTGGATAGCCTGCTTTTGACTCAAATTTCAGTTTTACATAATTTTACTACTTTTAATTATTAGTTCATTTACTTAGCAGACTTGAATGACGTGGTCATTTATGGAACGCTGAATGTATTGAAGTGCATGTTTCAAGAACAACAAGAGCAAAGGCTCAGGTACAAAATGATAAGTTGCTCATCAGTTAAGAGGCATTGGGCGAGCAGAGCTTGACTTTATGTATTCAACAGTGTCTGCTTTCAGTGTGCTCAAAGTTCCTAACAGTGATCTTGGTTGTATGATTTATCATTCGGTAGATATTTTTGTTACATTTTCATTTGTTTAATGATATAATTTCAGCTGTGTTTGCATTAAAGGATCAAAAATAAGCCCGCTAAATGGTGGTAATTATCTGTTAAAATATTAACAGATGAGTCATTCATCACAGAATCATTACTGAAGTGAAGCAGGTGTCGAGTTCAGCTCGCTAGACTTCAACACTCTGTGAAATTATGCTGGATTTACTCCAGATTTCCATATAGCTGCGCAGTTCATTTCTTACCTGGGCTCTCTCTGACCATGACCGCCCCATCTGTGTCTCAGTGTGTCTGTCCTCTCTCATCCATTTCCACTAACATGGCTGACGTGACAGCGGGAAAAGATGGCAGTTTAATGTTTCAGTGAAAAAAAATGGAGACCGTGGTCAGTCACATGGGACTCTGGTGCGAGTGCTGAAAACACTGCAAGGTTTTAAATCAAAACAGAGATCTGACTTCCTCTCATCTATTGTTCGTGCTCCGCGGCGCTCTGACGCTTTGAGGTTCAGACTTAAAGCTGTCATGCGCGCGTCTGGATGCCATATGATCCTTACGACCGGGCCTCTTGCCCACCCGCTCGTCACACGCCCACCTCGTGCTGCTCTTGCTTTTCTGTCCCGGAGAGCACCCCCCCCCCCCCCCCCAGCGTCAGCGCGGTGCGGTCGAAAGCTCAGACCTCCTGCGGTCCCTTTTTTGTCCTGACCCCGTGTCTCGGCGAGCTGTCATCGGTGATGTCACATCTGCGCTCCTGATGCCGTGGCCACCTGTTGGAGAAACGTTTCGCTTAGATTTACGCCTTTCCTCGGTCGCGCCTGTTCGTGTTCGTGTGAAGCTCGTGTCCCGTGCCACACGAGCGACAGTTTTAGTGTGTGTGCGTTCCAGTGACTTTAACACCCATTAATAGCCAGCCGGAGTCCTAAAGGAATGTTCGAGTTGATCCGAGGAGAGGAATTTCTCTGATGATCGCTGCTAGACTGTGGGTGATTGGCGTGCCTTTGGGAGTAATTAATCTGTGGTGCGCGGAAGGAGCAGACTTCAACCCTTAGTCACACCCAGCTCTGGGTTGACCAAAGCCAGTTGTGTTCAACCACTGCAGACTCCCAGTCATTGCTGGCTAATTGCATAGCTGATACTTGAACTTGCTAATCCTGGTGAGTGCCTTTAAGGAGTAAACCACTTGACGTGAGTGTGTTACAGAAAGTGAAATACTTCATCCCAAACAAGGACCACTTACCCCAGACAAGATGTGCTGTGCATGACTGTTTACATTATACACAGTAAATGGCTCTGGGCATTGTGACTGTGTGCAGTGCAGTTTGCATTGTGTACATTTATAATGGCTCTGCGTGTTTATGACTGTGTTTATGACTGTTTACATTGTGCACATTTAATGGCTCTGTGAATTTTGATTGTGTGCAGTGCAGTTTTTCATTGTGTACATTTACAGTGGCTCTGTGTTTATGACTGTGTGCAGTGACTGTTTACATTATGCACAGTAAATGGCTCTGTGTGTTTATGATTATGTGCAGGGACTGTTTACATTATACACAGTAAATGGCTCTGGGCATTGTGACTGTGTGCAGTGCAATTTGCATTATGTACATTTACGATGGCTCTGTGCATTGTGACTGTGTGCAGTGCAGTTTTCATTGTGTACATTTACAGTGGCTCTGTGTTTATGACTGTGTGCAGTGACTGTTTACATTATGCACAGTAAATGGCTCTTTGTGTTTATGATTATGTGCAGGGACTGTTTACATTATACACAGTAAATGGCTCTGGGCATTGTGACTGTGTGCAGTGCAGTTTTCATTGTGTACATTTATAATGGCTCTGTGTTTATGACTGTGCAGTGCAGTTTGCATTATGTACATTTACGATGGCTCTGTGCATTGTGACTGTGTGCAGTGCAGTTTGCATTGTGTACATTTATAATGGCTCTGTGTTTATGACTGTGTGCAGTGACTGTTTACATTATGCACATTAAATGGCTCTGTGCATTGTGACTGTGTGCAGTGCAGTTTGCATTATGTACATTTATAATGGCTCTGTGTTTATGACTGTGTGCAGTGACTGTTTACATTATGCACAGTAAATGGCTCTGGGCATTGTGACTGTGTGCAGTGCAGTTTGCATTGTGTACACTTATAAGGGCTGCGTGCAGTGATGGCCTCATGAGCATTTGCAATGGTTCTGTGTGTGTTTACTGTACGACGGCATGTTGTTAAACTGTGTATTTACAGTATGACTGTGCAGTGACAGCGTATGTTTATGAGCGTGTGCAGGGACAGCATGGGATTATGACCCCGTGCAGTGGCAGTGCGCTTATGAGAGCGCACAGTGACTGCATGCATCATGTGCATTAGCACAGCGCGTTCGTGGGCTTGTGCAACGCCTGCCTGTGTTTTGAGCACGTGCAACGCCGCTGTTTGTTGTGAATGTGTGCAGGTCTGGACCGACTCTCAGCCGGCGTGCCGCGTCTCGCCCCCTGTCGCCCGGGGAGATGTAGGACGGCAGCAGGTGTGACCGGCGGGAGAACTTTTTCCTCTGTCTCATTACGAGACTCTTTGCCAAGTCTTCGTCAATTCCCAGCTACATTTTTGCGCATAAAAGTGCATGCGTTCCCATAATGCCAAAGGTGAAAACCTGCGCGTCGTATTTGAGTGATATTGTAATTGGTTTATGATGAAAAGTTGAAGACGCTATGCAATCCAAATCACATTTTTTTAAATGGTTGCATTCTAAATAAGAAAAGAAAATACATTCTGTATTAAGCATTGTATGATACTATATTATTCAATTTTTACGGAGTATTTTTCCATCCTGAAAGAAAAAGCTCTTGTAGTGCTCACTGCTGGAAGATTTGGTTTTGGTCACTGAAGACCATGTTTCCTACAAGGTGATTTACATAAAATATTTCTTTCACCAATATGCTGTGCCAGAAAGTTGTATGAATATGTTCATATGACTGCTGGACTCTTTACCATGGCTGACTGCATCACAGAGGCTGTGAAGGGATTATGTTGCATAAGAGGTGGCATTCAAGTGTAATGTAACTGTGAAATATAGCTGTTCAGGGAGGAACAAATCATTGCTAATATGCGCTAACAAGCTAAATTAGCCGGCTAATCCTGTGCAGTCTGTATGTGTGTGTGTGTGTGTCTCTGGGTGAATGAATATGAGTCAGCTTTTAGGATCGGACTTACAAGCTGTTTTGAGTAGAGAACTTGCTGGGTAAGGGTAATTAATCCACTTTATGAGATGGGACCATAAGATCTGCATCTAAAAAAGGAAAAAGGAACTCTACTTCAAACAAAAGCAGATGTTTACATGAGATGGTTTACCCGAGCCTGCGACTGTGGCCTCACGTGTGGCCTGTCCAGCTGAAACGCTGGTCCAGTGGTCCTTACCCCTGGTCCAGAATTGAAACCAGAGTGTGCCGTTACTGACTGTGGTATGTAGCAATGGCACAGTCTGGCCTAATTACCAAAAGCCACGCTCTTGTTCTGCGGGGTGACCCCCGCCCCTTTGTAGAAGACTGACTCACGCGGTCGATGGGCGCCCTCGGCCTGTCTGCAGTCTGTCTGCAGCAGCTGCGCATGACGGTCGCTCATCTGATGGGGGATGCTGGACTGCAGAGGGAAACAGAGGGGCAAGGGGCGGTACATACGTCTGAAGGCTCTGCTTGAATTGCCAGGGGACTTCGGGCCCCACAACTGTAAATGGGAATTACATAAAATGAAAAAAACTAAGAAACAACAGGGAAGAAATGGCAAAAATGTGTTCGTATACACACGAGAGCGGTTCACTGAATCAAAACTCACGAAGCCTCATGTGAAATAGTTACTAATCTGCGTTCTCTCATGGATCAAGTGTAAAAATGCAGCTGGACACAAAATTTAGACAAAGGAAATAGAAGGAAATGCATTAGTAGTTGCGTCACAGCGTAAACGAGCTGGATTCTGAACATTGTTCTCCATCTTAGCCATCCTTCAGCACCGGGCGAGGTCAACCGATCTCGGTGTGGTCCGCGGATTTCTGCGGACCTCTGGGCCGTCCGCGAGGGAGGGGCCGTGATCGATGGGAAAATGAGAAACCCTCAGACGGGCGGCCCTGCTCGTGACTCACGGGTCGTCTTTCGTAAGCAAACAGGATTTTTTTCGCCCTTGATTCAAGCCTTAACTCATGCGGTTGTTTACAGGAAAGCTCGTCGGCTTCCCCCCCCCCCCCCCCCCCGTCCCAAACATCTCGGGCCCTTGCTCACTCCGCAGCCCTCTTTCCCAGGCGCGGGGAGCGTGACTCATCTGAAAGGTTATCTACGGCGGGGGGTGACCGCGGCACATGAGTCAGAGCCCGTGGTCTCGGCTCTGATACCCACTTTCCACACTCCGCGATTCCTTCTCCAGGCGTCGGTCGCCGCAATTGTAACATTGAGATCTGGCTCAATAGTTCTTCAGAGGTGAGGTTTTATTCTTTTGAAGATTTTAAACGATGTATTTGTTTTATTTTTGGTTTGGGGGGGTGGTGGTGGTGTCAGGCGATGCATCTAGTGAACGCAAGGAGAGGTGCCTCATGGTCTTGCGTCGAATCGTGACCATGCGATTGCCAGCTGTAAACAATGACAGTGGCGCATGGTTTCCCATAATGCACTGTGGAAGGGTACTCCTCTGGTATATCATGCTGCTTGGGCCTACTGAACCAGTAGCCCACTGACTGCATGGTTCCCCAGGCAGACTGCTGAGAGAGTTCCAAGCTGTGAGAACTGAAAATGAGGCAGAAAAAGAAATGGAAAAAAATGTTATAAATAATTATCGCTACAATGCCCAAAGTTGCTATTAACAAATACTAAAAAATGCATGTTGTGAAAATCTAGGTTGTGACTTCTTAAAGCGAGTTTGTGCTATATTGGAAGAGGCGGAGTTGAGACTGCCAATTGGCTGGTTTTTCTGTCCGTGAGAACTGCAAAATTATGCAGAGAAAGTAGTATTTTGTTTTTAATGGGAATCAATGGGATGTTTTTCTGCCTGTTTTCCAAGTCACAAGGACTTTTCTGTTTATTGAATGAGTAAATCTTTAGGAAAATTATTTTGTATTACAGTAGTGTCATTGTACACGGTGTTTCCTCATGCATACTTATGAAGTAGTATGCCACACTTTCTGACATCAAATAGATGGATTAGGCAAACAGTTAGTTTGTTTGCTTTTGAGCTATCTCTCAAGATTTCTGTTTTGCTTCATGCCTGCATGCTGTGTGGATAGTCACATAAATATTCATACCTTAAGATTGCTTGAACAGGTATACATGAATCTTCCAAGGAACTATAATCTTTCTACAACTTACAGCCACTGTTCTCCATTAGTGTTGTTGCCTCTCTTTTTCTTGAGTTCAGTGAAACTATGATATATACTTATAGAACCCTATTCAGACTTATGTGCCTGCTTAAACATGTTCTGTTGGGTCCAAAGTGTGTTTTCTAAACATATTTCATATTCGCCTTGCACGCACAATTATCTTCCAAAGCAGCTTGTATACAGTAATGTTATTTTTCCAGATGCTGTATGAACAGTTTAGTTTTATTGCATTCATTCATAATTTTTTAATTGAAGTGTCTATCCTTAATTTTTCCCCCAGCAATATTGATTCAATGTGTTTGTGTTCTGTAATGCTCCTCTATATATGCTATTTTCTACTGGCATTGTCGGGTGTGACACTTCCGCCAAGTATTCAAATGTGATGACGCACGCACAGAAACTTGCATGCCAGATTCAAGAAAGCAAGCACCAAAAATCCAAAAAGCATCTTTGAAATTAGGTTTGATATGTTTCCCAATATTGCTGGGTAAGACAACATTGTTTGTTGTCTCTAGTCAGTTTTCTTTCTCCAAAATACGATACTGTTGGATTATCTTCTCAGAAAAATGGACGCTTGATGTGCTCCCAGTAATAGCTTTTTGAATAGATCTCAGGTATTTGGAGTGTGAAAGCTTTTGTGAACACCAGGTACCACACATGTCCCCAAATCCAAGTGGATAGCCACTTCAAATATGAGCACTACTGTTTTAACTTTTAGCAATGTTATGTAGCATGTGTATGTCTGTGGGTGTCTGCCAAAAATGTGTGTAATGTATTCATTGAAATCATTAAGTTACAAACCAACAAAGGTATTGCTACTTGCAAGCCTACAAATCCTCTTCCACTTTGTATCGAATGCCCAAATAAATGTAATGGGCTGTTATTGTCCGATGAGCTTTAATTATGTGGAAATCAAAAATCCTAATCCAGTAATTTGACAGGTGACAATACTGGGCCATCATATTGCCTTTGCTATAATACCTGCACCAGTATCAGATGTGTGTTCAGTGGTACAAACGATGATGGTGGCAAAAAATGGAAGCCTCAGTTTAGCCAGGAGCTGAAGGCACTTGGGCAGCATTTGGCTGAGCACCGCTCCTTGCTGTGTGGTTCGCAAGCCGTTCATATGGACCATGTCTGCTAGCAGGCAGTGAGAATGGTAGGATGTTGACCTGTGGGCAGCCATTAAAAATAAGTTTGCCAGCCACAACACATTAGCGGGTGGAACAGATGGTAGACCTGTAGATACGCAGACCTGCATTACATTGCATAATGTGCACTTCTCAGACCTCTGTGGTTCCAAAATTTTAAGTGAATGACTAAAGACCCACCTCTTCAGATTGAACCATGTCTCCCCTGACCCCCACACTAGAAATCCCATCCGTTTTGTGAGTAAAATGGAAAGACTTGGAACAGTAGACTTGGAAATAACACATTTTATTCAGCCCAAGCGCACGTAGCTCAGTCTTCATTGAGACACACCCCCAAGCTCTGCCCCAAACTTGTATTTAACTCTGTTTTACCCGTGAACCTTTGAGCATCCCACTCTGAATTCACCAGGTGCCGAGGTGCTCAGTACTGGAATTAAACTGACTTTGTGTATGTGAGTCTCAAGTATGAATAGGCCCCATAATGCACATTACTACCACTGCACAAATCTCATGACAGTCTTAAACTGACCCAAAGCGGGATGCTGGGTGGTTCATCATGTTAAAGCACTGTTCAAGTGTATGGATGGGCCCGACAGTCTGGTTTCAAATCCGTACCAGCGCTGACCGTGGCTGGCAGCCCCTCAGGCCAACGTACAGTTGGTTCTAACATTGCCAAGGGATAGGAGATTTTAATTCGGCCGGGATTACGTCATCACGACTCACGAATGACCCTTATTGGTCGATTGGACAGGCATTGGAACATATCCAGTCTATACTCTCAAAATGGGGCAAAATCATGCAAATAGGAACTTCATTTGAGTTGAAGGCTGTTTTTCACAAAAAATGTGAAGGACTTGTAGAATACATTAACATAATTTTCATTCTTTGTATCTCTCAGTTGAGTGGCTGATGAATTGGGATTGGTGGGTTTAGCCACCATGATATATCATATTGTTGTTTTTGTACTAAAAATTTCCATTATTGAAAAATTAGAAAGATTTGTGAACACATTTTCTTTACACAAATTTGCCCATTCCTTTAGAATATTTGAATATTATCCACTTTTTTGCATATTCAGCTTGTAATCCACTTCTGCGAATATTCATATATCTGCGAGTGTTTCAAAGTCTAGTTTGATAGCGTACAAAGACAGCCGGTGTGGTAGCAGTGCTCAGACTGCTCAAGGCTGAAATCAGTGGTGACAGTGGAGAGACAGGCCCTTCAGAATGCAGATGGAAAAACAGTCATGTCTGTCTGAAGGGTTAAACCAGGAGGAAGAGAAAGCTAATTGCATGATGACATCAGGAAAGGGGGGTGGGGGAGGGAAATTCCATTTGACCAGGAATCGTCCCACCTTAATCAGATTCAGGCAGGTGTGCTCTCTACTCAGCTTTACTCCACCCTACAGAGAGAGTGAGTGAGAGAGAGGGAGAGGAGCAGAGAGAAGGAAAGAGGGGAGAGAGGGGTGAAAGACAAGAGAGAGAAAGGGGGAGGGAGAGGGAGAAGAGAGGGAGAGAATGGGAGGACGAGAAAGGAGAGGGCAGGAGGGAGAAAGAGAATAGGGGAGGGACGGATTGAGAGGGAGGGAGAGAGGGATTGAGAGAGGGGAAGAAAGGAAGCAGGAGACAGAGGGAGACTGTGAGGAAAGTCAGAAGCTCCAGCCCTGCCTCTCCTTTGGGGTGTTTTTGTGAGCCTGTGGAGGACTGCTCTCCTCCTTCATCCCCCCTTCTCTGGAGCTGTGCACAAGACAAACCGCACCATAAGGACAGGATGAGAGAGAGACAGAGAGAGAGAGCGAGAGAGAGGCACTTTGGAGTCAGGAAACAGTGAACAGCTTCCAAGGTAAGAGGAGAGAACGTTACCTCTCTGTTTGCTTCCTCCCACTGTAGAAATCAGTGTGCTTGCGTGTGCACATTTTCTTACTGTCAGCTGGAAAGTCTGTGTCTGTCTGCATGTTTGTGTCTGCACGTGAGTGTGTGCGTGTGTGTCTGTGTGTGTGTGTGTCTGCATGTGAGGGTGTGCGTGTGTGTGTCTGCATGTCTGTGTGTGTGTGTGTGTGTCTGCATGTCAGTGTGTGTGTGTGTGTGTCTGCATGTGAGGGTGTGCGTGTGTGTGTCTGCATGTCAGTGTGTGTGTGTGTGTTTTGCCATGTTGTCACAATCAGAATGTTCACATGTGTCTTAGTTTGGCAGCTCTTAAGTAGCTAAATGACTGGGGGTTGCTGTTAAACTTGTGGGGAGGGTCACTCTGTGATTTAGGGTTGGGGTGGGGGTGGGGGTGTCTGTGTATGAGTTAAAGGCATGAGGGGCAGGTCAGCGTGTGTAAGTTGGGGTTGTTGGAGTTGGAAGGCACGGGTCAGGGGTGGGGGTGTGTGGGGTGCAGTCTCATGCTCTCGTGGCATTGCTTTACAGTAGTGGTGCGGCTACGTGTGTGGGTGGCGGGGGGGTGGGGGGCGTGCATGAAAGACAGAGGTGTGTGTATCATGTTGATGAAGATACTTTTTCTGCAATTGCATTATTGTTACTTGCATTTTTATTGTTATCAGGATCATAATCACCATGTTTGCTAATGCTAATATTCTTAATATATGTTATTGAGTTCTTGATGTGAATGATTTCATGCTTTGTAAACTGCAAATGTCTTTCATTCCACTTGATTTTGAATTTGAATTTGAGAGGACTGATAATAGGGAAGTTGGTTGACTGGTACTTACCCCCCCCCCAACCCCCTACCTTCATTTTCCCTGTGCCCCAATACTTTCATTTAGATTTTGTTCTTTTTCCTTCTGAGGTATGTTTTGGAGGACGGGGTGCCAGACTGTCTGTGATTCATTTTAAGAAATATATGTACCATACCTCCAAAGAAAAGATTCATCTTCTTTACTACCTTGGAATGATTGTGCCAGTCATGCATGATGAGCACTTCCCAATAAAAAGCTTCATGTGGAATGGACGAGCTAGGGCCTGTAAGAACTGTACCCAGCACTAAAAAAAACCTCTCTGTGACTGTACTGCACATTAACCACCTCTGCCAATGTACTGTACCATTGTAGCAATGTCTATCACTGTACATATAACTATAGTGACCAATACAGTCATACTACAGCATCTCTGTGGCTATACTTTTTATCTGTTATAATTACCAACTCTATTCAGATAGCTGCACTCAATATCAAAGTACACTATCTGCAGCTGTATGCAATATCCATCACAGTGTTGAGCTTAATAACTATACTCTGCATCGCGGTACTTAGCATCTGTGCTAAGGTTGAGAGTAAAGCACTTCCCATGACTGAACGGAGGTAATGTCTCGCACTGCGCCGCGTGTTGAACCAGCAGATGACAGACCCATATGGAGAGAGAGAGAGAGAGAGAGAGAGAAAAGAAACTTCCCCCTAGAGAATTCTAAGGTTGAGGGGAAATCCCTAAGTCATCTGTTCATCATCTTCAAACGGAAAAACGCCCCCACCCCTCCCTCCCTCGTCCCACTTGTCCACACCACATTCATTCTTCTGCAGAATTCATGTCTTCTGCTATTCTTTTTTGCTGTCTTTCATTCACCGTTGGCCAGCCAAAACTGGAATGCTCACTGTAATTGCTGCCCACTGCTGAAACATCCTTCATCAATTTGTGAGGGTACGCGTTGGCACAAACGCCCTGGAGGGCTTTTAGAAGACTTGCCAGAGGAATGAATAGCTGTTGCTTCCTGTCGACCAGAAGGGGTCGCTGTTTCTCAGTGTGGCAGGGAATGTCCTCCCTGTTGAAATCCCCCCTCCCTGGATGATGCTGGGGCGAATTATTGCATGCCCGACCCGGGGGGGCCTCCATGTGCAGTCACCACTGCAATGGACAGGATTTGTGTCCAGACCAGGGGGAGCACCAGATTCGGTCAATATGCCACCAGATACGCCTCCAGTTACTTCATCAGCTCAACCCCCCACCGCGCCCTCCAACCCCAATAGCGCCGACTTGCACACACTGCCTCCCCCACCCCCCACCCCCCGCCATCTATGCTGTGTTCTTTTATGCTTTTAGTCGGTCAATCAATTGGTCACCAACTAACCAGCTTATGTTGTCAGCTAGTATATAATTTTGACCACCAGCTAACTGTCCCAGTTCAACCAGCTTTGAACAGCTTTGTCCACCTAGTGACCAACTTTGACCAGCCACAGTCCGGCTAGAAGTGTCGAAAACACACCTCAGACCATCGTAAACCAGCTTAGAATCCCAGCTGGTCTTAGCTGGAGTTTTCAGCAGGACTATATGCCTGAGCATTCAGTTTATCTTGAGTACAAGTCTGGAACACAGTTCTGGCACTGTCCATGCATGAGAGAGGGGCATTCTGAATTCTTATTGGGGTTTGTGTTGAGCATTCTGCTGGGATTTCCAACACTGAGGCTACATGTTATGTTCCTGACATTTATGTGGTTTAAGGATTTGCACAGGCTAATGCAAGTCCCGTTGGTGCTTGTATTTTTGTTGTTGTCAGCCTCAGTAAGTTATGCTCTAGGAAAAAATGAAACGCTAGCCTAAAAATACATTTTTAAAAATCATGCGTGGCGATATTTTACTGTGAAAGAGCAATTTGAGAAAAGCAACATGTGCTACATCCAATGTTAGAATTATCTCACTGTGGAAAAGAGGCAAAGGAATTAGCCTCGCTGGATTGATGGTGATTACAATTGCAGACGTGCGCTGTGTTTTTACAGTGTGAAGCTTTTCAGGCACATGGCAACACATCACAACAAATTTGTTATGGGAAATACTCTGAAATATTCAGGTGAAAATGTGAATTAAAATGTGAATAGGCCATAAATCACAATAATAGATCCATTAACATTAATTTTAGAAACTGGGTATTTACATTCATGGAAGGCGTATGATTTAGTATTTGGTAATTTAGCATTTTTAATAGATCTCTTTTGGCCTTAAATACAGACAATAGGGAAAATGAACTGTGAATTTGATTCATGCATACTAATTATTGTGGCTTATGAATTCCTAATATGTCATGTGCACTGCCCATGTGTTTATAATAAACTGTCAAATATGACTATGATATTTAGAGTGAAAATGGGTAAGAGAGTAATTTGCCCAAATATTTTTGTTGGTGAGCCAATAATGGGCAGTCTTCCAATGCCTACATGTAGGAGATAAGATGACACATTAAAGGAAGGCTGTGACTCACATGTACTGTGGTACTTACATCCTGGTGCCCTGGCAGATTTCCAAATCTAATTGTCAGTCTGGGCATTTTAACACCCCTGAGTAAGTGTTGTATTATATTCTATTTTTGTTCTATTTTGTAAGAACAGGAAGGTAGTCTGTGGGGACAGTGAGATCCAGTGTCAGGTATTTGCTTATCTAAGGAGTTCTTTCCTTGGGATTGGCCAGTGTGAGCTCTGATCAAGGTGTAGCCTGGGCATTCTCTCCAATAGTTACTGTATGAGGAAACAGTACAGACCTTTCTGAGTGCAGCACAGTATTGACCTTTCCGAATATAGCACAGTATTGACCTGTCAGAGCAGAGCACAGCACTGACCTATCAGAGTGCAGCACAACGCTGAACTGTCAGAGTGCAGCACAGTATTGACCTGTCAGAGTACTGCACAGCACTGACCTATCAAAGTACAGCTCAACGCCGACCTATCAGACTACAGCACAGCGCTGACCTGTCTGAGTACAAACCAGCATGAAGACCTCTGCAGAGAGTATTACATTTACTGTTTAGTGTTGGGAAAGTTCTATCCCACACACATAAATACAAAAACACGTATATCAGCTAGTCACTAAGGGACCCCAGTTTGAAATTTGGTCTGTAAAAAATATTTTTTAAGCTCAGAATGCTTTACTGCCACATTTATACACTTCTTAACCAAAAGTGCACACCTACTGGCCACATATGGACTCCAGCATGAAGTCAGTTGGAAGATTTAGTGGATACAGAATAATAACCTGAACTGAAGCTAGGACATTGGGAAATTGGAACATGAGGGAAATGACCGTTTTTGGGACAGGTTTTTTGGTTACTGCCCCTTTATGCACTTTATCATTCTGAGTTGTGAACACTAAAGCTGGGCTGTTCTACTGGTGAAATTATTAGTTTCTGCTGTCTCCAGCTACGCCAGAGCCAAACCACATCAACCCAACAACAAGCAGAATCATTCTAACAATGTTCATTCATCTGTCACATCTACACAAAACAACACAACCCCAGAGGACTGGGTGGGGACGAGGGGAAAAATGCTGAGGTGTGCTTGCCAGATCCGCATTAGAGTTATATGCTGGGAATGTCTTGTCTAGTGAGTACAGATGCATGGTTGCCAGACAGTGAATAATGAAAAGGGGGGGTTTCAGAGCTGCATGTTAGTGAGGGCTGTGGTGTGTTGGTGATTAGTAAGATGTCAGATCTGCATGAAAGTAAATGATGAAGTGAGGTTGCCAGATTTATCTGTCATTGTAGGCTGTGGTCGTGCATATTGAGCGTTTGTGACTGCATTGATTAGCTTGTGTGGTCTGTTGATTTGTTTGTTGGTGCATATATGTGTTTGTTTGTGTGTGTGTGTGTGTGTGTGTGTAGGCGTGTGTGTGTGTCTGGGTGTATGTGTGCGCGCGTGTCTGCTAATGTATTGCGGTTTAAATGTGTGTATTGTGTTTTTATATGTACCTGTTAATGTGAGTCATGTGGTGCTGCTGGCGTGTTTTTTTGCACCTCGTTAATGTGTGTGTGTGTGTGTGTGTGTGTGTGTGCATGTGTTGGTACGAGTGTTGTGTTTTTCTACATGGGTCTGTTGTTGTTGTTGATGTGAGTGCTGTGGTCTTGATGATTTTGTTGGTATGCATTGTGATTTAAGATGTGTTTGTCGGTGTGACTGTGTACAAGATCACACTGTCTTTTTTAGTCCACGCACAAGGCAAAAGTGTCCCATAACTATAACTAGGGCCACCTGTTTCCACTATGTGACCTGCAAGAATTTAAACTTGTATCCTCAAGGGGTCACCACAGGCACTCCAACGAGTGACAGTGTATAAATGGCCAACAGGACGCCGCTATTTTCAGTGGGCGAGATTGGTGGCCGATCGCATCACTTCCTGATTGGTCTCTCGTGCAATGGATACTGGGAATGCACAAGATTTCACAGGTGCCAGGTCTCTGGTTTGGGACACAAAACACGTACTTCTTGCAGTAGCTGCCCTGTAGAATGAGTTAGATTGCAGCATTCTGGTTAGAACGCAGAAACTTTGAGGTATGAAATGATTCCTCACATTCTCAAAATAACTCGCTATAATATGTAGTGTGGGTGAAGTTTTCCCACGTTCCCTACGGCAAACCTTCATCGGAGTTTTGGGATTTTTAATGAGCTTCTTCTTTGAACCTTACAGCACAGTCCTTCAAGGTTGCAGGTTTATGGCGTCATTATTTGTGCTGAGAAGGCCAAAAGTCATTACTTCCGCAGCACAGGCTAGGAGAGAAATCCTGGTTCCCTGACTCCAACTGTGCAATTAAGCGACCATTCATACAATAGAGTTTCCAGTTGCGACATTTATAAACAATTAGTTGATTTAATACGGGGAGAGTCAGGAAGGAAGGTAAACAGGGATGGAAGTTTAAATGCTATGAAAAGCATGTCTTTGAGCCAGTGGTCCTCACTCTTGCTCTTGGAGAGCTGCCAGGTCTGTTTGTTTTTGTTGTCGCTCTGCACTTGAGTGGCACTGCAATTGGTTAGTCGAAGCAGTCGATTTCACAGTTTACTCTGGTCACCTGGTATCTTGGGTCTGAATCAGTCGCTGATCTTAAGGAAAAAAACAAAACACCAGACTCTGTGCCTCTCCAGAACCAGGAATGAGTATCAATGCAGTACTAAGAAAAAAGCATCCATATAAAGCAGAGGTGTCTTATCTTATCTGAAAGGGGCTGGTGTGGCTGCAGGTTTTTGATTTAGCCCAGCACTAAGACACCTGATTCTACTTAAAATCTTGACTGAAGAACAAGGTTATTAAATTAGTTTAATCATGAATTAATTTTTTATTTAACTTTTTTTGTGCAAGTTAAATCTTATGTAACTGCTCTCATTTTTATTGTGGGCATTTACCTTTGCTTCTGACTAAATTCATACCCTTGTACAACATTTAAACTGCAACATGTCCACTGAATTTAATGTGTGATTGTCGCTTGTAGACAACGCTGTCAATCATCATCTGTGCTTAATTAATGTCAATTACTTTATCAACTTTGAATATTGAGAAGGTGCAAATGGAATAATTGCTGGGAGGGGGCTTGACAGAGAGGCTATTGTGACCTCTAGCTGGTGGAGGACTGAAGTACTATGCACGAAAACAAGGGGAAACAAACCCCACCCGTAACCCAGCCAGTGGCTGCTGCTGGTGAGGTCAAGTTAAGTTCCAGCACGGTAGACATGCCTTAGCCTGTGGTAGGTAGGCGGTGTATGACCAGGTTATGCACCATAAACACAAGCATGTTTAAGTGAAGTCTTTCCATTCCCATATATCTGTCAATCAGGGATAGAGTTGTACATTAACTTTGGAACTACTGCTGGCCTAAGGGCTTGTATTGACTGCTGCCCTTGAGATTCTCATGTGTGAGCTGTGTGTTGTGTAGTGAAAGTACAGTTGTCATGGGACACCTTCACACTAGTCTGGTGGATCTTGTAAATCACCCGTGTTGACCTTTGACATAGGCAAACACACCCCCATCTGGGGGGGGGGAGAATGGAGGAAGCGGAGCAGTCTAACCAGGGTTTTGTTTTTGAGGGGGGAGGGTGTGATGAGAGAGAAGAAGGGTTTTTTTTGCTAGGGCTGAGGGGAGGGGCAGTAAGGGTGTTTTGTTCCATTTCTATAGATACTTACATTTTAATGTAAGCCTTCAACCCACTGCTTAATTAACTGCATCTTTACTACAGTATTACTGCAGTAAAAAGTATACGAGCCCCACCCGGAGGCATGCTGAACATCATAACAGGCCTCTGTCAGTCTGCAGGACAGATCTCAGATGCGCTCCTGCTTAGATCAGAAGACATTAAAGTGAGCGTGTCTATGAGGGCGCAGTGGGATGTGGGTATCAGGTCACGTGATTCGCGATCCCACACACCTCCCTAAAAGGCGCAAATGCTCTCATGACGCCACTGAGTTTTATTGTGTGTAATGGTGAAAGGAAAATCTGCTGTCATTTGGCACAGGGCCTCAAGGTGAGGACATTACATTCCACTGCGTATTCCTGCTTGTGGGTTTTTCAGGGGAGTGTGTGTGTGTGTGTGTGTGTGCGTATTAACATACCTCGTTAATGTCTGTGTGCTCGTATGTTTTCTCAGTCAATCACAATGTCTGTTCACACAGGTAAACCATTTTTTATGTAAGGATGTTCACACATGGTGCTATTTCAACCAATAGAAATACCATTACCATTTTATACTTTTGCAAGCTATTATTACTACCTATTATTGTTATTTATGCAGAAGAATAAAAGAAACAAGGCAGGTTACTTGAATAAATATAAAACATACAGTAGGTAGCACTGCTTTGGGGTTTGGCTCATTTAGCTAGTGTGTGCTTTGTGTGTGAGTAACTTTTTAACATTGAAACTGTTTTTGCTGAGATCATATTTCAGCTTGCACAAAGGTGCCCTGTGGGGGACAGTCCATACTATCATAGACACATAGACACATAGCTATGGATCAATGCAGCCACCCTTATCGGTTGGAGAGCCTTTTGAATGTAAGAAAGGCTAAAGCGGAGCTTTATATCTGTATGGTTACTTTAAGGGGATATCTGATTTTGGCACGTGATGAGGTAAGTCTTTACAGAATTCAGGCAGCCCTTCCATTGCTTTTTATTTTCGTAGCCTGAAACTATGAAACTCCATCAGTATGAGGAAGAGACCATTCAGTATATATGAGTTTAAACATATATGAGGCCCTTCACTGGATACGATGTATGTGGCCTGTCGGTACGCATGGAAGTATGCATCCACGAGTCCATTCGCTGCTTTGCACTGTAGGTAAATGGCCCAGTCGTCTCTCGCGTGCTCTCGTGTTTGTGCTCGGGGGCGTGCGATTGGCTGGACCCTCTCGGCGGTTCGGGTCGCATCGTCAGGCGTCGCTCCGAGCCGCGCGGGAGCACTCGGGTGACCTCGGCAGACAGGCTGGGACAGAGCCGGGCCTCTGGGGCATGCGAGGAATGCTCCCGGGAGGACGGGAGAGCGAGAGGGACCCCTCCCTGCCCCCACGACGGCGGCGCCTCTTCGCTCGCGGGCTAGCGCGCGCGAGCCGGAGCGCGGGTTACCCGCCCGCCGAGCTTCGCTCCGAGACGGGGCGGCAGTAAATTACGATTAAAAAAGGCATTCCGCGTGTAACCGCGGGGCCTCGAGAGCTCTCCGGTGCTTTATGAAGGGGTGGAGAGATGGAGAAGAGAGATCGCTGATAAGAGGAAATGGCGAGGGGTAACAGGTTAGTAGCCATTGGCCTCTTTGTAGACTTGACAAACAGGGTGAAGCTCGCCATTAGAGGAAGCTTTGAGGTTGGAATGGGGTGGGGGGTGGAGGTGGGGGGGGCCGGACTGCCATCTGTTTGCCACATGCAACCCTAAAGGAGCCGTGTAAATCACAAACACATTCAGCGATTCAGTGCCACGTTCCGTCTGGCTAAACCGACTCTGGCCATCTCTGCAGAAATTTGTCTCTTTCTCTCTCTCTCTCTCTCTGTCTCTCCCTCTCTCTCTCCTCGGGGCAGAGACACCGACAGACGGATCGGGATAAAATGAAAGATGGCCGAAAGAGATGACAGAGCCGCGAGAGAACGGGACACGGTCACTTGAAACGAAGCCCTCGTAAACACCGACAGCGTAGGCGTTTACGAGGCGGAGTCGCTACAGTGGGCCTTGAGGGTGGGTGGACGGCGACTCGCGTGCGTCGGCGGCGGTGTCCGTCGATGTGAACTTCGTCCCCTGGGACGGCGAGCCTTGCTCACCGCGACCGCCGCCAACAGGTCCCACGGCCCGGCGCGGCCCGGCGCGGCAGACTACGCCGTCGGGGTGGCGTGTGATCTGCGGTTGCGGGGGACAGCGGTCTGAGTCACTTTTTGTTTTGGAGAATGTCAGCACGCAGGCCTCTCCCTGTTTTCCCATGCCCCGTTGGTATTCCCCGCCTCGGTTTGCTTTATTCACGGACGGCAGGTCCTCAGAGAACAGCCCTTGCTACGGAAGGTGGCGGGGAGGTTGGAGGGGGGTTGGGGGAGGGGGGTTGGGGGGGAGGCGGGGGGGAGGCGCGGCCATGGTGAGCGATCAGTGACCAGGAAGGCTGTCTTTCCAGACGCCCCGTTTACAGGAAACAGAAATCAAATACAGGAAATGAAAGGAGGATTGTTTTCTTCTCCAGTGCAGTGTGTTACAGATGAGGTGGAATGGAGGACAATTGCGTAATGCCCTCAAAGAGAGAAGGGCAGGGAGATGGGCCGACTGACAAAGACTGACTTGGGGGAAGCAGGAATGAGACAGACAAGCTTGCAAGCATGCATGCGTGCACCCATGCACACATGCATACTCATATTAAACAAATAGGAATCAGACAGACGGAAAAACAGACAGGCAGGAGCCATGTACTTTCACACACATTGCCCCTTACGCTTGCAAGATAGGACAGGCCTGTAAGCAGAACCTGAGCTCAGTGACACTCTTTCACTGACACCTCAGACATACAGACCTCAGAGTTACAAACTGACCGACCAGTCAGCTGAATATGATGAACCCGGAAGTAGCAGATGCTCCTTATTATAAGACGCCCAGACGATCTTTGTTAACACTAATGCAAAAAAGAGTGAGCACTAAAGAGAAACGAGCCGCACGTTCCTTTGAACAATGGAAATACACCCGTGCGTGTATATGAAATACACCTCTCCTCTAACTGCTTGCTGTGTCTGTCTAAAATCCCTGAGTTGGAAGCAAGTTTCCAACAGAGCGACATAATGAAAGGAAAACACTGGGATCTTGTGTACGATAAAGTGCGCATTTTAATGTGCTTCTCGACACATTGACAGATGTATTTATTCATGTGCAGAAGCCAGAAGCCGTTTAAGTCGAGCTGAGTAGTGAGCAGCTGCCTGTGGATCTGCAGACCGCTGCTCCCCTTCCAGTGTTCCCTCGCCGGTGCCTTGTCTGACGTGGTGAGCACCTTCCATAACTTGTTTTGAACTCGAAGCTTTCTCCGTGCATTCTTCTAGAGCATTTCTCGATCGGTAGCTTTCAGTTCCCCTGCCATCGACACTCATAGTCTATGTTCTTTATGAGAGTACAATGTGTTTTCATTTCTGAAAAGGCAAGACAGGTAGCATTTTTTAAGCAGTTGTTAGCTACGCACCAGTTATTATAATGTAGCATCCGATTATGTCACATCTAAAAACGACAAAGAAAACAAAGAATGTCCTCATGAGATCCCCCTTGCGCTGGTTTGACGATTGATTTTTTAACGGCTAAAATCTGTATAGCTACAAAGAGCATCTTTAAAACGATTAAAGCTAGTTGTTCCAATAAGTTATTAAAATTAAAATAGAATAGAATGAGTGCGTATTGACTTTACTTTCCAAGTTACAAGCATATACCCCCCCCATTCCCAAAGGGTTTTGTAATCACTGAGGTTCTTCTAGACATGTTAATCGCAGCCCAAATGTGTCCTCTCCCTTTCAAACTTTCTGTCTGTTGCCTTTGTTTTTGTGCGCCGTACATAATGATAACTGTTGCGCAGCTTCAGAGTAAATGGTGTGTAACGGGCGAGACATAAAAGAGCAGATATGACGCTTGCTGCAGATTTATTACATGCGGTTTTTTTGCCATTTATTTTCGTCCATTTCTCCTATTTGGAATTGGCAGTCGCGCTACGCTTTCCCGTCACCGCTATGCCACCCACACTCAACCAGAGAGCGTGCATTGGTCCGGCATAGAGTCACTGAAAAAAGAAGTAGCATTCTCTACTCTATAAGTCACGCCATTTATTACGAGAGAATTAGCTCAGGTCAGAGGGGACTCACATCTTTCATTGAAATTATGCCTGGTGAGTACCTAGGGGGTGCTAATTCTGCGCTGGCCGGGGTGATCCGGGCTGACGTAATCCGGCCGGAAAGAGGTCAGTTGTAACGCGATCATAGCCAGTCAATTGATAGCCTTGCCTCACTCTTGTGAAGCTATAGGGTTCAGCCTGCTCTTGTGGGAAGTGCCTTGACTGACTGAGCTACTCAGGGGCACACATTTTCAGGTGCATGCATAGCAACAGAGTAGCCTCTGTGATTTTTGATAGTGTAAGAATTCAGATTCCCTGCAGTAAGAACATCATGTACAGTACCACCCCCCCCCCCTCCCCCCCCTCCATCCAGCAGGGGTCAGTAGCAGATTCCAGTGATACGCCGCAGCACAGGGGCCATATCGCTGGAATCCGTAATCCCGGTGACAGGACCCAGCACCTGTCAGGCTAATGTGCACATGATGGCATAGCCTGTTTCAGATCCTTTGGAGTCTCTTTGATCTTTATGTTCTGTGTCAGTCATTTACAGCTGTTTGTTTTTATAGTGCTGGAATAATGGAATTCTTTAAGAAATATGACCTTGTGCACCATACATCTCAGACTTGGCCTCTCTCTCTCTCTCTCTCTCTCTCACTCTCTCAGTGTTGCTGAACACATGGTGGCCACTCAGACGGCTTAGACCATATTTCTGGAGGTTCACAGCTTTTGTCAGGCAGCCTTACTGCATTAGGCTCTTCATTATGGACTGTTCTGCTCTGGAGCCCCGTGTGGATAGTGCACATTTCTTCTCCAGAGGGAAACAGTGCCATCTGGAGATGTGTTGCTACCCCACTCTGTCACTTAGCAACATGGCCCACGGTGCTGAGGCTAGACAAGGAGAGTTTGAGGCTCGCGTTTCAACGTTTGTGCAGTTGGGTGTGTCTGTTCGTGGACTTGCCTGTGTATGTCTGTTTGAGCATCGTGGGTGTGTGTGTGTGTGTATGCGAGCACACATGTGTGTTTTCTCCTGTCTCCTGGGGGTCGTATCCATGCTGAGGAATTCTTTCCTGGAATTCTCTGATTTTGCCTGCAGCAAGGGTCAGACTACTCTTGCCTTGAGCGGCTTTCTTCCTGCTCCCACAATGGTGTGAAAGTGCTGTGCGGGGGGGCCTTTCGCTCCCAGAATTCCCCGGGTAGAGTCGCCACCTCGGGGCACCTGTGGCGGTCAGAGCCGCCGCGGCCCGGCGCAGCCTGGTACTGCGTTGCCATGGTAATGTGGCATCCACCAAAGGTCGCTGAGAAAGGACTGAGGTGAGGTCCGGAGTCAGGTGAAGTCCCCGCTGAGCTTTTAAGTTCTCGCGTAGGCCTCCATCGCACACGGCTTCGCGTGTTATTCAAGGTCACGTAAAGAGCTGTTAGCAAAGTGACATTTCACAGGCCTCCGCATGGGCACCGCGGCTCACAGAGAACGCTCATTCCCCGGCCCCAGCCGCTAGCGCTTACCGCTACTATAAACCGAAGCACTCGCCTCAGAGTTTGATGTTGGTTTGGACACGTGTTTGACTTATTTTTACTCGTGTAAATTGTTTCATTTGGAGGCGTTAATATCTGCAAGACTTTTTGTTGAAATCTACCAGCATATTGTATGGCTTTCACCAACCTGTTTGTTTTTAGCAATGAGGGGGGTGGGGGGTTACTGTAGAAATCAAAACTCTGATTCACATCCATTGGTTTTAGCTTTTTCTGCGAATGTTGTGGAATTTAGCATTGAATCCAATTATTTATACTGTACAAAGAAATTTGAACAATGATCCAGTCATCACAAATGTTTTGCCACACATTTGAAGTTTCCCTATATTTAGAATAGTATGATTAATGTTTTTTGTTCCCTGATGGTAAAATTCAGCCAATATGCAAGCTGTGGCCAAACTCTGATGGCCTATAGCGAACCCCAAAGGTGACATCATGTCCTTACAATGCGGTTGATGGATAAGGAAGAATGTTCCAGAACATGCAAAAATCACAGCTGGTGGTGAAAAGGAATAAATGTGTCAAATGTTGAGAGCACATTCAGAGAAGCTCCGCCTTTATTGTTGTATGGAACTGCATCTGGAGATTATGAGCTCAGTTCAATGATTTATGACGTGTCAAGTCCTTGGTCCCTCAAACACAGCGATTTCCTGCATTTCATGCATATACTGTACAAGAGTGGCTGTAGGACGTAGCATATGTTATGTTGAGGGAAATTATTTTATTGACATTATTACAAATAGCTGTGATGAATTTGATACGTTTCGCTTATGCAAAAGAAACATGTGCGCAATCTATCAAGAGGGGAATAGATGTGGGGTCTGCAGGAAATTGGGGGGTGTTCCCAGCCTTGGCTCTTCGCCAGTGGATTGGTTTTCACCCTTAACTTACTCTTAATTAACACGGTTTGATTGATCAGAGTGACCCAGTGCCTCATCACTGGGCCATTCCCTCAGCCACAGAAATAAGAAAAATGTGTGCGACAAACGAACCTAATGAGGAATGAAGTCACACGGCGCAGATTTCATCTTGGAGGATGTTTTCCCAGACTTTATTCAATATAGTGTAAAATAAGATTCATTTTCATGCAATTTCTTTCAGATTAAAACAACCTTTTTAGGCTTAACCTCCATCTCGTTTTGATGAAACTGAAGAAAGAAAGAGGAATAAATGAAAAAAAAGAGATAAACATTTAGCTGAAGGGACAGAAATCACTGTTTTTTTGAAAGCGCACACTTCATGTCATTTAATGCTAAATCTCATTCTCGCCTCCGCTTTCATCCTAAGCCAAAAGAAGCCTTTTGGATGCTTTAGAAGAAAAAAGGGATGGAGGGAAGAATAAAGCCGAGAAAGTTCCTGGAGAATATGGCTTGCATTAATGTGGAGATATTGCTTTACCTCATCTGAACTCAATTAGAGGCCTGAGCTCTCTGTCTCCGTGCCAGGGCACAGAGCCACTGTCAGCCCAGATGGGCAAGATCAGGCCACTGACCTGATGGATCTGTCAACATGGCGTCCAGGACAGGACCAAGCCCAGTAACCCCTGGAGGTCAACTGGAACTCTGGGGCAGCCTCTGGAGACCTTCCCTGACAGCAACAGAAAGGTTTATTTAGAAGACTTCGGGCACAGTTGTCCATCCTGCCACAGAGAAGGGAAATGACACTGGTGGAAGATTCTAGAAAACTCTGAACTCTGGCTCTGAAAACTTTGGTTGGCCATCTTTTCTTGTTCTGCAGTAGAAATAGCTGATGTAATGCAGATAGGCTACCAGTCAGATTCAAGGCCTGTGCTGCTAGCTGTACATTCAGCCAATCACATTCAGCCATTGTTGTAAAGTGGCAAATTTCCATCAGAGTGCATGGTGAAATTATGACCTCACTTGCAGTCTTGGGCATTTCAGTGGAGGGCTAAAGAAGAGTGAATGTGATTTCATACATTTCAAGAAGAAGTAGTGAAACAATGCAACACCAACACAATAACATGCCTTTAAACTTGCTATTTTTCTTTTTCTTTATAGTAACCATTTTAATTGATGGAAACATTTGCAGATACTGTGTTCTAGAAGTGATCCCTAGTGATATGGGAAGTGGTTAGGATGTTTTCAAGGGAACCTGGATTTACCTTATCTCTGTTATGGCTTTGAGTAGTCATATAAACTTTCAAAAGCTAAGGTCAACACGAGACAGACCACCAGGTTCAACTCTGGGTTGTGAAAGTAGCTGTTGTTTTTCTTAAACACTATAAGTTCTTTGCCTTGAGCTGTCCTGATTTTCTTTCACCTTCTATTCATGAGATGTGAATAGAAATTCAAGCCTTGTGAGAATCAAGTAAAGGGGTCTGACTAGGCTTGGAGTTGGATAGACTGCAATCCAAAGTTTTGTATTTTAAAAGGTTGGGTAGTGAGAATTTCACTAAGGAAAGAGAAGCTTGCGTTCCCATCTCAGACATGGCAGTTTCCTGCTGGCTCTTCTGTGACGCTCGTGGGAGAGGGATTGACACGCCCACACAAGCATCCTGACCTGGCGCGGCTGGTTTTTCGAAAGGCAGGCATTATCTGCGTCTCCTGTCCCCGTCAAAGGACACGGCGCAGGCGTAAATATACAGTGGCCGTCCCAGGCTCCTCTGGGGTCGGGCCATGCGGCCGCCATTGAGGCCAAGAGCCAATGACATCGCTCCCGACCTCTCCAGAAAGTATTTTTAAGGTCAATTACAGGGCGCTGTGACTTAGGCGGCTGGCCGCGTTTTAAAGCTCCGACATTAAATGTTTATGTAGCGGATCTGGTGAAAGGCTGTTCCTAAACTTCACAGAGGAACAGCAGTCTGAAGCCAGTGTTGAGGGGCCTCCAGAGAAATTTACTCCGGACTGTTTGATGTGTAACTGGAGGTTGTGAGTGTCCTCTGTTTCTTCAGACGACACTCAATGACTGGTGTGTTTCACTGAGGAGTCACATCCCGCCTCAGCCTCTGCACCTGGACCTGACTGCTGCTCTCTGAGAAGACCTATTTATACACAGGTACTCAGAGTCACGTTCCCAGGCACACGGTCACTCCACCGCACACACACACAATCACTCTGATACACCCTGTCACTCCACCGCACACACACACAATCACTCTGATACACCCTGTCACTCCACCGCACACACGGCCACCCTACCTCACACACACACACAGTCACTCTACCTCACACAGCCACTCCACCTCACACACACAGTCACTCCACCTCACACTCACAGTCACTCCACCTCACACACGGTCATTCTACCACACACACACACAGTCACTCCACCTCACACACACACTGGTCCTCACACACAGTCAATCTACTACACACAGTCACTCCACCTCACACACAGGCACCCTACCTCACACAGCCACTCCACCTCACACACACAGTCACTCCACCGCACACACAGTCACTCTACCTCACACACAGGCACCCTACCTCACACAGCCACTCCACCTCACACACACAGTCACTCCACCTCACACTCACAGTCACTCCACCTCACACACGGTCATTCTACCACACACACACACAGTCACTCCACCTCACACACACACTGGTCCTCACACACAGTCAATCTACTACACACAGTCACTCCACCTCACACACAGGCACCCTACCTCACACAGCCACTCCACCTCACACACACAGTCACTCTACCTCACACACGGTCATTCTACCACACACACACACACACACAGTCACTGGTCCTCACACATAGTCACTCTACTACACACAGTCACTCCACCACACACACAGTCACTCTACCTCACACACACACAGCCACCCTACCTCACACACACAGTCACTCCACCTCACAGTCACTCCACCTCACACACACACTCACTTGTCCTCACACACAGCCACTCCACCACACACACACACAGTTACTCCACTTCACAGGCACAGTCAGTCCTCAAACACAGTCATTCCACCTCACACATACGGACATGCCTTCTCAGTTACTGTCACATGAGCCAGATACATCTAACATACAGACACAACCCAGCACCTAATGTCCAACACTGCAAAAGCAGACAATGATGGATTTACTCATCCTATGAGATATCTAAAGAATCGACTTTGCTTTTATTACCGATCACGGAACAGGAATGGGAATAGTAGCTCTTCTTTCAGCCAAGAATGAAGGTATTTCATCGATAATCAGCGAGGAAAAATGAATGTTAGCAGTTCTGTGACCCAGATGCACAAAGACACTACAGTGGGATTAGCTGAAATAGCGCTTTTATTGTACAAGCGCAGCGTGGCTTCCTCTGCAGAGCTTATTTTGGGAAGAAAAATGTAAATGAAGCCCCCTCTGCCTTTCAATTCCTGTTAAGAATACACTGGCCTCTTTAAATGCTCTGTACCTCTTTTAGATGGGGGAAGGGGGACACAGAGGTTCCCTTTCACCTGTGTGCAGGGGGAAGGCAGGGGGCATGCAACAGAGCACACTGTTGAACTGACTAGAGTGGGGAGGGGGGGAATGGTGGGGGGGGGGCATACTGTTAATGGGATGAGATTGCGGGGTTTTGGGAGAGAGAGAGCAGTGTTCTGAGGGAGGGGGGGCTTCAAAAGACTGCAGTGTTCATGGGATACTGGTTCCACTTGTGTCTGGCAGGGAGAGGGGCTATGCGTTGGGGGTGCTGGGCTCCGATAAGGCATTTATATTAGTTGGCAGAGTCGCAGTGATCACACAGACATGTTAGTCTAGTTAGTGGTCAGATTTATAGTGAATGCACAGATATATATTAGGATTCTGAGTCACTGCCAATTCACTGTACCTTTACAGTTTAATGGCAGATTCATTTTTTGCAGTCAGGGTTGCTGAACTCACAGATTTATATAAGCAGTCAAGGTAACTGTGAATTCATTGACAAGGGCAGCAAAGATTTGGGGTCGAATGAAACAAAGTCTGTCAATGAGCTCTCAAAGGAATGTCAGATTTCTCAACAATCCTCTGTTTGCTTTCTTGCACATGCTCATGTGGTCGAATTCGGCGCGGGGAAGATCTGGAACACTGCCCGCATTGTTGACACACGCGGCGCACACGGTACGTATGTACTGTAAAGTAATTAGTGGTGACAGTTATGTAATACAAAGCCATACAGTTTTGATGGAGTCCTCCCCCCCCCTCCCCCCCTACACCTCATTTTTGCCTCAGGGGAGGTGCAGGGGTCAGAAAGGAAAAGGATGAGTGAGAGGCCCCATATGCAACCAGACTCCGGTCACATGCCTTGGCACATGCATGTTGTTGTCATGAGGTGGAACGTATTTCACACATGAAAGAGAGCCCTTGCACGTGTGGCTCCCTTCCCGCCGCGGCGCTCGCTGCTCTTCGCTGGCCGTACGCGGATTGATTTATGGTCATCATCTGCGGGGCTCGGCCCCGTCTGCTCACCTGAGCCCAGGGTTTCCCACCAGAAAGCCTCCCTGTTTGGAGAAGAGAAAGCACACGGCTCATTATCCGCAGTGGGGGGGGGGGGGTCGGGGGGGCAAGTCGGCGGGTGGGGGCCGAGCGGAGGGTCTTTGATCGCGCAATTACGCAGTTTCCCGCCATTCGAGGCCTTTCGAACCCAAACCGATCCGTCAATCAATCGAAGCGCGATCGCGTCGGCATTGTTCCGTGGTCCCGTCGCCGCGGCGGCGGGCAGGGTTTCCCGTAAAGAACACAAAAAATGTTTTTGAAAAACCCACTTGGGGAAGAGGGTGGAAAATTATGTCCTGACCACAGAGAAAAGTTGGGAGACACTTGGAAAATGATGATGGGGGGGGGGGGGGGGGCGTCATTGCAGAATGGAAAAAAATGAAGACTTGTAAACAAATTTATCCTCCGTTTTGCTACATAGATTCTATTAGCTGCCTAAAAGGTTGGCTGCCCGTAGGAGACACCGTTGCAAGGATGGGACTTTCTATCCAGTGGATTTGGGAGAGGTGTCGTCCTGTCTGACAGCTGTAAAGGGTGAAAAGGATAGAAGGAAAATGGAGAGAAATAGATGGAGAAACAAGTAAAAAAAGAAGGGGCAGGAGGGAGAAGGAGAGAGAGAGAGAGAAAAGTAAGACGAGCGGTCAAAATCTAAGGACAGTGATTGGGCACAGTATGTAATGGCAGAGCACTTTATAGCCTAATCAGGGAGGCTATTCCTCTGTGGGAACACACAGTACTAGAGAAGTGATCATCAAAGCCAAAAACTGGGGATTGTTGGCCTGTAGGATAGCTGAGACTAACCTAGTCTCATTGTGAACCGGACGCAACTGAAACAGGGGGATACATCCACGATAAATCTCAATGGCCACAGCATGCTCTTATTCCCATTAGCCACGTTTAATGAGGGATTTATGATATATTTCTACTTTCTTATTTTTTTAGGATACGCTTAATCTGCACGTGAAAAATTGAGATCCAAACCACGGACACGTTTCAGTAGGCTGCTCCATAGCAGTGGGGCTTGGTTTTAAAAAAACAGAACAACTGGACTGCCTTCTTTTCCATTAAGCCATCTAGGGAGGTTTTATGGGATTATAAGATATTGTAAATAAATTGCTGTTAGCCTTTTTAATGTCTTTAGGTTAGAACAACAACTAAAATTAGGCTGACAATTTACTGTGGTAGCCTGAATGCAAATTGCTATGCATCAATGTGATGTGATGCATCATTCATTTTTGTTTTGTTTTTATTATAATCCCAGGGCTCTAGATGGTCTAATTTGTATAAAACAAAACGACTGGACCATTTTTTAATCTAAAAGACAAAGAAATCTCCTAACTTTGCAGCACTTCCAAGATGGATGCTTACTACTGGAATTGCATGCTATACAACTGTTAGAAAATGTATCTTAATCAATTGTAATGCACATGACCTTCGAGATTTGAAGTCACTAAAAATTTTGGTTGAGCACAAATTTTTATCAGTGCTATGACCAAAACAACTGACTGAGACACCTTGAAAATTAAAATATGGGAAAAACAAAATCTGTTCGGAAACAATTTCTTCTGGATTGTTTTAGATAAGAGTGGGGAATTTGATATTGGAGGGCTTAATTACAACTCGTTTTAGGCAAGCTCGTTTATAAATTATTGGTGAAATTTATGTTGGGAATGGGAACATTTTAATGAGCTTGGTTGATGTTGAATCAAGTATATAGGATGGTAGTCAATGGTGTAGTCAATTCTTCAAACTAATTGGCCTCTATATTGAATGGATAGACACCACTTTGCTGAGTTGAATGAGAGTGACATTATTACAGTTTGTTGTTCTTATGAATGATTTTCCTTCCACTGCAGTCTTGTGGAAAGTTAAGGTACAGAGTGACTATTAGCGTACAATAGTGTTTAAAAGGAATTTAGAATTACTGTTAGTTTCATCTATTAACAAATAAATTAGAAAACGAAGGCCATTGGGCAGATGAGAAGGCATGTTTATAGCTTAAAGACTGCCCTTCCAAACCCCTAATTTAGTTGATTGTCGTTCGTCTTCCATTTTATGGCAGGGTTCAGCTCGGTATACTCTGGTGGAAGAATTTTTCTTACCAGCTTCTTTCCTTCTTAGAACTGGAACAGAATAGAAAGCATGATGCAATACGTTGAAAAAATATAGCATATAATATGGTGTGATGAGGTTTTTGTATTTATTTATTTAATTTTATTTTTTGCACTCCAGTGGTAAAAATTCCTCTTTCATAAATTATGTAATTAAAGGCAAAAGTGTTGGGACAGAGACTCATTTTTTTTTTTTTTTTGGCTCTGTACTCCTACACATTAGGTTTGAAATAAAACAATGAAGATGAAGTTAAAGTGCAGACTGTCAGCTTTTGTTTCATGGCATTTATATCCATATTGAGTAATTCATGGATTACAGCCATTTTTATACATAGTCCCCCCATGTTAGGAGAGCGAAAGTATACGAACAATTGGCTGCTCAGCTGTTTCTTGGCCACTGTGTGTCCTTGCATCATTAGATAATGCACAAGAGAGCTAGCAAAAGTTGATTTGAGCTGTGGAATTTGCATCTGTGTTGTTGTTGTCTCTTAACATGCGGACCAAATAAGTGTCAATGCCATTAAAGCACGCCATCATGAGGCTGAAAAATCCGAAAAAATAGGTCAGAGTCATAGCCAAAACATTGGGTGTGTCAAATTCAGTTGTTTGATGCATTGTTAGAGAGCCAGAATGCACTGGTGAGCTCAGCAATAGCACGACCTGGTAGACTTCAGAAGACCGCTGTAGTGAATCAGCATAGAATGCTTCCAGTTGTGAAGAAAAACCCTTTCCAACTGTCAAACAGGCATAGATATGTCAAAGACTACCAGAAAGAGAAGAGCCTCAAGCACAGAAAGAAACAGTTTGGACAGATGAGATGAGTATTGACCTGTACCAAAGTGAAGGGAAGAGGAAAGTGTGGAGAAAGAAAGGAACTGCGCATGATCCAAAGCACCCCCCTCATCTGTGAAACAAGGTGGAGGCAGTGTTATGGCTTGGGCATGTATGGCTGTCACTGGAACTGGTTCACTTGTCCTCAAGAATCCAGAAACATCTTATCTCCTCAGATGCAATCAAATACCTTAAAACTCATTGGACAGTGCTTCACTTAGCAGTAGGCCAGTGACCCCAAACATACTGCTAAACCAACCAAGGAGTTTTTGAGGGCCAAAAGGTGCAATGGCCTTGTCAATCACCCGTCCTGAATCCAAATGAACATGTGTTTCACTTGCTGAAGGCAAAATGCTCCAAAAACAAACAGGAACTGAAGATGGCTGCAGTAGAGGCTGGTGATGTCTGTGGGTTGCAGACCTCAAGCAGTCATCAAATGTAAAGGATTTGCATCCAAACGCTAAATATGATGACTTTAAAACTTGGGAAATATAATAGCAACTAAATTTAAATATTTAGGGTTTTGGCTTGAGGAATGCATGATTTGAATTTCAAATGTTTTATGGCCTTGATCAGTTACTGTAACACAAGGTTATATAGACACATCAAATCTTTTATATCAGTAGGGGAGAGTGGAACAAAAACGCAGGGTGAAATGTAACACAGGTATTTTTAGGTAGATGCATCGATCTTGAACGACATATTTCAGGTTAAACACAGAATTACTGTGTCTTTGTCTCCGATGAACAGCAGGAAAGTTCAATAAATATTTTGGGAGATATTGTCAAAAGTCTGTTTTGGCTATGTGCAAGTGCATTTTTTTACTGAAAGTGTTTTTCGGCTAACGTATTGTGTGTGTATGTCAAGGACTCCAATTGTATGTAATCGTAAGCAGTCTTTTACTGACTAACAGATCGCACAGTTTTGATATTTAGCGTATTAGCTTGCTGTGCTTGCTAGCAAGGCAAAAATGCAGACACCTGACCTGCAGGGTTAAACCGAACGTAGTTGTTAGCCTGTTGTCAGTAGACTATTAATTAACCAGTTGGTTGGATTTGTTCAACTCGACTAGATCTTTGTACATTTATTTAACTCAGTTCTGACTTTAGGCAACGTGGTCGCATCGACTGATACAGCTGTTTGGATCAAACAGACATTAGATGGGAACCAGAGAATAATGTACAGTCTTGTGTTAAATTTTCGCTGATATAGGTAGCCACAAAAAACATTGTTATGGTTGTTATGTGTACCCTGCGCCTTGTTAGTTTTTACCCCAACCTCAGAGTTAAATGTAACATTTCACTCTTGGTATGTTCGGTCAAATTTCTAGTTAGTGGTATGTCCCAGAAATTTCATTGAGGTGTGTAATCATAGCCAAGGGATGTAGGTTGTTTGTATTTTAAAAAAGGATTAATCTATCTCTAGTAATATTTTCAAAATAGAGCCTAATATAAAAACCGTTTGTTATTTCCCCTGCCAAAGACACTTACCTGATACTTACCTGGTATGTACATATTCAGAGGTGCCAGCAGAGTCAGAAATAGGTATGAATCCCAAGGGTCACACACTAATAATGTACAGTATACATTCTGTAGTCCTGTCCAGTCAAAAACCGTGTCTGCAGTGACTACTGCATTAAAGAATTCAGCAAACTTATGTAAGGAATCTGGAGGCCATTCAAAACCAGGCCATTGACAAATATTTACAAACAAGAATGGCAATGGTTGGCTGACAGATAACTACTTTTCGACAGTTTGAGCAAACAGTACTTCTCAGATGGAGAAATCAAATCTTCTGGGCTATTGGCTGATAGATTCCAGATTAGGAGTGGCAGTAACATGTTTCCCTCATCTCTTAGCCCATTTTTTCATATAAGTTCAAGCTCCATTCTAGTTTGTGATAACTTCAATTACAAGACTAGAATTAGAAGATAGTTATCTAATATTAAGAAGGCATCTTAATTGGTAAGTTATCACAAGGCATTTCACTCTGTGATTTTGATTACTTGTATTGATGCAAATTAGACTATTTACTTAGGTTATTAACAAATATGCATCATGTGTGTTGAGCAATGACACTGAAATCTGGCCCTTGGGCCCAGTAGTTCTGCTGATTTTTATTCTTCCCCTCCAATCAGGACTGATTTAAACCTGGGACACCAGGTTAGTTAAATCTATGGCCAATGAGTGACATTCATTGAACAATTAACTACTGGGTAGAAAAGAAGGTACTGGCCTTGACGGCCAGTATTAAGTATTCCTGGCATAGCGCTTCCATTGACATCAGACAGATTTGCAATTTGGTAACTATTCCTGGTATTTGAGAAGCTGGAAACTACTGAACTGTAGACCCATAGAGCTGTAGAACCATAGAACTGAAGAACCAGTACTGTAAATTTTAGCAAAGATCTTGGCAGTATCTCCCGTGTTTGTATAGGAGCAGAGAACCCCTCTTCTATAGCCTTTCTTCTATAACCTTGACTTCCCCCAAAAAATGTATACAAGTTCTACATGAAGCGCACATGGTTTGATGCACACCAGTCAGTGATTTAAGGACAAGAGTGTGTTGTCTGGTTGCCTTTGAATGTTGGAGTGGAGCCAGGGGAAATTATGGGCTGGCTCAATCTTTTGGCAGCCTAGCAAAGCAAAAACAATGTTGCACTTAAGGACTTCCGATTGCCTTAATCAGACGTTGTTAACGCCCTGCATGCATTGCAGTTGCCACTTACCTTTAACTAGTGATTTTGAGTTTGGGTTAGTGTCATTCGCTGTGGAACCAAAAATGTAGCTTCCTGTGTTTGTTGTTTACATGCCAATCACAAGCACATACTTAGTGGGTGTATTACTAGGGGCAAGGGGTTCTTTTGGATATATGCATAGATTGCTGATGTGGCACTGTAGAATTTAATTTTAATCAGTTATTTTTTGAAGTCTCTTTAAAATCTTTAAAAAGCTGTACCAAGCCAAGTACTGAGTGTACTGAGCAACATGTGCATCTATAGCAACCAAGAGAGTGCATATGAACATTTCACTGCCTCTCATTTCATAACACTTCTGTTTGTGCTCTTCTACTATGACAACCTTCTCTGCCAATACTGCATTGAGGCTACACGTATGATGACCATATCCATGTAGTTAATACTGGTGGAGTTAAAGCTGAATGTGTCTTACTCAGTCAAAACGAGGGGACTGTGGAGCTGCTGGGTAGCTCACTTGGCTCCAAGCGACCCCTGTTAGTTGTCTGAGCGCCCGTAGCTTGCTCTCTGTGCACATGTGTTTGATTGGGTCTCCTCTGCTTTGTTCTGAGCATGTACAGCTTGTGACTGCGTTATGAAAGAAGCAGCTAGCTGACACCAGTTGTTTCGGAGGAGAACCGTGAGTTCTTTCCTCTGCTGAGCTGGCAGCAGGAGCCATTGACAGCATGACGTTACATTACATTTATTTGGCTGATGCTTATATCCAAAGTGACATACAGTATGCGCACACCAAAGGTCATTGGAACAACTACAAAACACAGGTCCGATAAGGTACAATACTCATTATGTAACAGTTATTCATAGCCATGAACACAGTTAGCATAGGCTAGGTCAGAGTGTAATGTTAAGTCCAACTAGGAGGGATGACAGCAAGCTACAACATCAAGATAACAATACAAGTGCTGGATGGAGGTGCATGTCACATGAGAGTCATACAGGAAGTGCTTGTGTAACATGAAAGTACTACAGGAACAAAGTAGACCAAACGAGAAACATTCACCTGGATAGCAGGGTAAATGGTAAATGGACTGCATTTATATAGCGCTTTTATCCAAAGCGCTTTACAATTGATGTCTCTCATTCACCCATTCACACACCACCGGTGAAAGGCTGCCATGCAAGGTACCAATCAACTCGTTGGGAGCAGTTAGGGGTTAGGTGTCTTGCTCAGGGACACTTTGACACGCCCAGGGCGGGGGATTGAACCGGCAACCCTCCGACTGCCAGACAACCGCTCTTCCTCCTGAGCTATATCGCCCCTGCATAGCAGGGGGTACAAGTCGCCCTGTTTCAGCAGAGCAGAGTGGTCGAGCTGGCATGTAGGATTGAATCAGGTTCTGTAAGTTGGCAGGGGCTGTCTTGTTGGCTGCAGTGTAGGTGAGGGTCAAGACTTGGAACCCGATCCTGGCAGCGACCGGTAACCAGTGGAGTGATCTCAGCAGGGGAGTGACGTGAGAGAATTTAGGAAGGTTGAAGACAATTCAGGCAGCAGCATTCTGAATCATCTGTAGTGGCTGTATGGCACAAGCTGGCAGGATTGCAAGGAGGGAGTTACAGTATTCAAGATGGGAGGTCACCATAGCCTGGACAAGTAGCTGGCATGAGCGCACTTGTACATAGTTTGCAAATTGAACGTTCCAAATTCGGGTGGAACTGGAGATGCCAAATTGAAAAAAAAAAACATAAGAGGACTTTGATGCTGTTGCCAGGATATTATCGTGCACTTTGGGTGGTCAGGAAATATCCACAGTATTAGATTATAAAAAATGATTTCCATTCTCATTATATATTGTGGTTATCAACAAGCTTGTGTACAAGTTGCGGGATAAGAATTCTTTTATTTTCTATATTTAATTTAGATGAACAAGCTCAGAAAGGAAAGCAGAGCACACCTTACAAGGGACTTTTGGTGAAATAGCAGTGTATTTCCTGCTGGTGGTTTTAACAGATTATTTCCTTTTTAGCAGTGTGTGAGAGTGTCTATCCTGCTGGGGCTTGTTTCAAAAGGTATTTCGGGTTGAAGGTGTGACAGAGGGTGTTTCCTGTTCAAAGTGTGTTTCTCATGGAGTTTGTGGGATGTGACAACCCAGCACGAGTTTCTGTAGTCTGTCAAGGACAGCACATCCTCAGCAGTGCTGGTAGTGTGTCCAGGCCTGTAGCTGTGTCTCTGTTTGCTGAAATTAAAGGGAAAGTGAGCGCAGTACTTTGAATACAAGCTCGAGACGAGCACCCGTCTTGGCCCCCTACAGAGTCAATAAATCAAATGGACGTCATAATAGGTTTACGACACACAGGCAGTAATTAGAGACTGCGGTGGGGGAATGTGTGTGAGCCTGAGCCTGGCTAATTCAGAACAGGCTCACACTTTCCAAATGAACCCTGTATAGCAGCAGTAAAGGGAAAAGGCCTGGGGTTTCAAGAGTAAATAAACATACAGTCAGCTGGGGTCTTTTTAAGCGTGTGTCTGAGAGAGATAGAGAGGAGTGTGTGTGCTTGCGCGTGTATTTGTGTGTGTGTGTGTGTGTGTGTGTTTGTGTGTGTGTGTGTGTGTGCGTGTATGTGCGTGTGTGTGTGTGTGTGCGTGTGTTTGTGTTTCATGTGGTAGTGGTGGGTCTTATTGATTGACCACACCCCCCTCCAATTTATTATTGAGGAATCCCCCTGGTGTGAGAGACAGATTGTGAGCAAGATAATATTTTCAGTATTATAATATTCTGATATTACAATATTTTTTTAAATGATAATATTATCATAATTACTATAATGTTTATACATTAACATTTGTATGCTATACAATACAGCGTGGTTAGTTATTTTGTATACCATTTGATATGCACTACATGGCCAAAAGTATGTGGACACCTGACATCCAACATCTCATCCAAAATTATGGGCATAATATGGAAATGGTCTACCCTTTGCTGCTATAACAACATCCACTCTTCTAGGAAGATTTTATATTAGATGTTGAAGCATTGCTGCAGGGATTTGCTTACATTCAGCCTGAAGAACATTAGTCGGGATGGGCATTGATTGGGTGACAAGGCCTGGCTCGCAATTGCCTTTCCAATTGATCCCATGTTGGATGGGGTTAAGGTCAGGGCCACAACATTCTTGACAAAACCACCTTTATATGGACCTCACTTTGTGCCTGGGGGCATTATCATGTTGAAACAGGAAAGGGCTTTCCCCAAACTGTTGGGGAAGCGCAGAATTGTCTAGAATGTGATTGCATGCTGTAGAGTTAATTGCTTTCACTGGAACTAAGGGGCGTAGCCCAGACCATGGAAAACAGCCCCAGACCAAGGGGTGTCCAAATACTCTAGTTCAATATAGTATATTCTGCATATGTTTTCACAATACTGCTGCAATTGTCATGCCAAGAAACCATTGTAATTTTAATTGACTTCTAGTTAATACCTTTTGAGAAGCAATGCTTTACCTCAGAAAGGGACTGACCCTGGGTGCAGGTAGAGCTTGGTAAAGAGATAGCTTTACCTTAGAACAGGAGTGACATTTAGCTGCTGGTAGACTATGATGATGGGTAGCTTTAGCTTAGAAAGTGGATAACACCTGGCTACTGGTAGGATTTTTGTAAAGGGTTAGCTTTACCTTAGAAACAGGTTTGACGCTGGCTACAGGTAGGGTTTTTGTAAAGGGTTAGCTTTACCTTAGAAAGAGGTTTGACCCTGGCTACAGGTAGGGTTTTTGTAAAGGGTTAGCTTTACCTTAGAAAGAAGTTTGACCCTGGCTACTGGTAGCATTTTTGTAAAAAAAAATAGCTTTACCTTAGCAAGGGGACTGACCCTGGCTACAGGTAGCATTTGGGAAGGCAGGACATTAGCCCTGCGTGACCCCGTGACCAAGGTCACCCGTTTCTCCTGCCCCTGGCCGACTGACCCACACTGGCCTGGGAACGTCCACACTCCTGGGTCCACACGGCGGGGCGAGTACACATCGCCGGGCCGCTAAGTCCACAGTCCCTGGGGTGGCCTGAATTTGCACTGGTGAGACCATCTGTTTGTGGGTGCAGGGGAGGCGGAGGTGGGGGGGCATGACACACCAGGGTGCGATGGCCCTAAGTCACGCCCCTCTCGGTGCTCCGCCAGGGCGCCAGGGTCAGTGTGAAATTCCAGGGGAGTCCCCTCCCCCTTTCTGCATCTCCTGCATTGTGAGACACTCTGGATAAGAGCACCTGCTCTGTAAAATAACTACGGAGTAAAATAATGCCATTTCCGTGACTAGGAAGAGGCTGCAGTCATTCTCGTCTGCGTAGCTCTGGTACTCTCATCTGCGCAGCTCTGTCACTCCTCTACCTGCAGAACATTTTCTTTCCTCTGCGGTGTGACAGCGCGTGTGTGTGTGTGTTTGTATGTCTACGTGTGTGTATGTGTGCGCACGTGTGTGTGTGTGTGCGTGCATGTGTGCGCGTTTGTGTGCGAGTGAGTGTATGCATATAAGAGAGGAAGAGAGACAGCGTATGCCCTCTAGGCATTAACCCGATGCCCCTAGACTAACCCGAGCTGGTGAAACCTGGAATTACCATTCTTTAGTTAGCTTTCCTTCATTCTTAGACAGTGAATACTGAAAGCACTGCCTGTACCTTTTCCTACAGTGTTTACTTTGCATGGAAGCTCTAATGGTTCTCAAGTCACACCCTCGTACTCTCTGATTGGCTCAGTGGCTGACCGCGGGTTGCCAATAGCCAGCTGAGGTTCTACGTGCAGGAACTGGGCATATGGCTGCAATCTATGCCTGTTCGTGACTAGCTGCTATGGCAGACTGAGTAGATTTTCTTAGCCAGCCTGCAGGTGGTTATTTCTGCATTGATCAGCATGGCAACGTGTGTTTTACAGCATTATGGTTGATGTGGGTGTCAGCTTTACATTACTGTAAAGTAATGGGGGAAGCTTTATTGGCTGCGCAGTGACAGAGGAAGCTTTAGAGTACCACACAGTGATGGATGATGTTACTTACTGCTACACAGTGACGAGGGACCTTTTATGCTGCTGCACAGTGATAAGAAGTCGTTTATGCTGTACACCTTGTGTAAACCGCTGCACAGTGACCTGGGACCATTTATACTGTTGTGCAGTGAGGACAAAGTCTTTATATTGCTGTTTACTGACTGTGAGAAACGATGTAACCTGGACTATCCAATTCCTCACTCTGGCAGTGGGCTCAATCCTTAACTGTCACCACTGAGCAATGCATGTGTGTGTGTGTGTGTGTGTGTGTGTGTGTGCAAGCTTGTAATTCTGCATGCAGGTATGTGGAGATATGTACATTCGGATGTGTTGGGTAGTTTTGGGGGTGAGGTCAGTTCTCCAGTGAGACTGTTTCTCCTTCCCGGTTGACCTGACACAAGTACCATGACTTCCCCCCCTGTTCGTGGAAAACTTAATTATCACTGTGGGGATTTCCTTCGTCTTTATCAATGAAGTAACAACTTAAAAGGTATGCAACCAAGTATATTTCTTCTTTTTATTAACATAATTTGAGCCATTTACTTTCATCTGGTGACATCACATCACAAAGACAAGTGGTTAATGCAATTCTCATTGCTCATTAATATGATAATTGATGAGATTGCCTTGCTAGCACCCTCTAAAATCAAGATTTTTTGTTTATAAAAAGAGCTTTTTTAGACACCAGGTTTTCAGACAAGACAATTTTTCTGACTTTAACAAGATCAGAGTTGGGGGTCACATCATTTTTCAGATGGGACCAGTTCTCAAAGTGAATAAAGAGGAAAGTCATGTTGCAGGCTGAAGCGAAGGACACTGGCTTGGTTTTAGGAATAAAGCCCTGCACATTGGCGCTGAGGACGCCCAGTGGTGGAGAGCGGTACTGCAGCAGCATCGGTCCCTGTTGTCTCGGTTGGACGCCGGACTGAAACAGTTGAGACAGCTGGTTGTTATTCGTGCATTGTTTTTCACGTTCTGCTCCGGAATTAATTGAATTCCCATCATTTTGATTTATGTGCTATACATAATAATGCATTACCGAAGCAACTTAGACATCAAAGGTCCTGTTTCCATGCTAGAATTTAAATGGGAAAGCGCTTTAGGTTATGGATTTTTTTTGTTCTGGGTTGTTGTGAAGTTAGGCATTTCTTAAGCGCTAAAGGCTGATTGTGTTATGTTTCGTTTCCCCCAGACACAGCTGTGCGGCTGTGCTGGTTCTGAGGCACGGGGAGATAAAGTTTGAATGCCGCTCTGTGAGCCCTTTACAGCAGCGCTTCCACGGACTGAGAGGTTGCTGTTGTGTTTCTGTTTTGCTGTCAGTTGTTTTGTGCAGATGCTCATCAGTATAGCTTCAAAACTTTGAAAGGTTTTGGCTTTGAAATGCACCCCTCCCCCTACATGCTGTATCTGATCATGTACCTTCTCTGTTCTATAGCCCCTCTCCTTCTGTTCTATACCCTCTCTTTACTGTGGTTTATACTGACTCTCTCTCTGTTATATACCTCCTCTCCCTCTGATCTATACCCCTTTTCTCTCCCTGATCTATACTCTCTCTCCCTCTGTTCTATACCCCGTTTATACCCATTCTCCCCTCGTTCTATACCCTCTCTCCTTCCAATTCTATACCCCCCACTCCCTCTGTTCTAACCCCTTTCTCTCTCCCTGTTCTATACTCTCTCTCCCTTTGTTCTATACCCTTTCTCTCCCCCTGTTTATACCCATTCTCCCCTCATTCTATACCCTCTCTCCCTCCAGTTCTCTACCTCTTCTCCCCCCCCTGCTTCTCTACCCTCCCATTCCCATGTTCTATACCCTCTCTCTGTTCTGTACACCTTCTACCCCCCAGCCTGCAGGGAGTCAGACAGGGTGCTGGACAGGTTTAGTCAGACACAGTGTGGTCTGGTCTGGATTGGAGAATATGATGAGTGGCTGCAGGAGTATAAAAAAAGGCACAACTGCTGCTCTCTGTTCCAGTCTGTTCTGTCTGTGGGCTCAAAAACCTGATTAAAATTATTTTACTCCTTTTCTCCATCCTGTTTTTTCCCTTCATTAGAATAACTGTTCCCTTCCATCCTCTTCCTTCCCCCCCTCCCCCCCTCTCTCTCTCACTGTCGCTCCCTCTCTCTGTCTAACCAACCCTCCCTCTCCGTGGTGCAATTGAAATGACAGCAGGTAAACAGTTTCCACAAACACTCCAGAATTCCCAGCTCCCTCTGCTCATTCTGTCTGCATTCCCTACGTCTCCCGTCTTCCTACCTCGCTCTTTTATATTTATCTCTTTTCTCCCTCCCTGTCACACTCTCTTCTTCCTTCTCTTTCTCTTCCTCCTTCTCTCTTTCTTTTCCTCTCTTTCATCCCCTTCTCTTTTCCTCACGCTCTTTTTCTCTTTCACTTCCTTCCTCTTTTTGGTCCCCCCCTCTCTCTCTCTCTCTCTCTCTCTCTCTCTCTCTCTCTCTCTCTCTCTCTCTCTCCCTCTCTCCCTCTCTCTCCTCAGTTCCAGCTTCCTCCTCCACGTTGCACGGTGTTGGCACGCTGTTAGGGCTGGAGGTTTTCTTTGGCAGATAAATCACTTTCTCCTTGGCCGGGGCTGTCTGTGCCTGCCAATCTAAATGGGAGCGCGCTACTGGCTGGGTGTGTGGAAGGGGGCGTGTCCTGGGCTGGTAATGAAGACTTCTCTTTTCATCCCCAGTCTAGAGACGCTGAGCGTACGGCCCGGCTGCAGCTGCAGAGCTCTCCACCACGCCACATTCCTCCCAGATAAACAGAGTCAGATATGAGGCTTTCCCCTTGCTCTGGCCGTCAGCTGCTCCGCCTGAGGTAAGGCCCGATTCCTCAATCTCACCCGCTCTGCTCCTGGCTTGCTGTCTTGTTTCTTTGTTTGTTGTCCCTTGTTGCTATCCCCCCACAGACACAAATGTGCCCCCCCTACCCCCCTACCCCCCCCCCCCCACAACCTCAGAATGTGCTTTCTGTTTTCTGATTCCTGTGCGTAACAGCCACAGATGCTGACAGCCTTTTAATAGTGACTCACAGAAATGACAGGCTGGGCATTTTTATTACAGCTGCTGTCCAAATGTCTGGGTTAATAAGGGCAGGTATAAAAAAGGGTTTGTTGGGAGTTGAGCCTCTCAGAATCCGGGATGGGTGTGTGTGCGTGTGTGTGTTTGTGGGTGTGTGTGGGCGGGTGTGGGTGTGAACGCGTGTGTGTGCATGCTTGTGTGATGTGGTTTTATACTGAGAGGTATTTGTACAATTTTTTGAAGGAGGACTTTGTTTCAAATCTGGAATTATTGCAGATGCTGCTTGTGAATATTTAAATGTTGCATTCATGCTTTTTCTTATGGGAGGAAGAGACTGAGTGTGTGCCAGGGGGTCATAATGGTGGATTACTGAATGGGTATAATAGTGTCTGGATTGGGAAAGGGCTGCTTTTTATAAGCATATACTGTTGAATGGCCTGTGCTTTATGGATATGGGACAAGGCTGCACATTTTAAACATGGACATGGGACTGGGCTTCTCTTTATAAACATGGACACGGCACGTGGCTGAACTTTTTAAACATGGACACAGGACAGGACTGTCTTTTATAAACATGGACATGAGACAGGGCTGCACATTTTAAACATGGACACAAGACAAGGCTTCTCTTCATAAAAATGGATGTAGGACAGGGCTGTCCTTTATAAACATGGACATGGGACAGGGCTTCTAACTGTAAGCATGGACATGGGACAGGGCCTCCCTTCAGAAGCATGGACATGGGACAGGGTGCCCTTAATAAGCATGGAAATTGGACAGGGCTGAATTTTTTAAATGTTGACTTAGGACAGGTCTGCCCTTTATACATATGAACTGGGGGTCAGGGACATTGATGACAGTTTTTCCTGACGTATTTGGGTCAAAACTCCAAAACCAGCGGACCAACCCACTTTCGATAGAGAGTCCGATGGAAACGGTTACCATGCGCCGGTCTACTTCCTACCGTACTTCCCCCATGTGTTACAGCTCAAAGGCCGGATTCTCACTTCCTAGAACTACTCTGAGGTCAATAGCGACTCTTATTTCTGGTTCTAGTCATCGTTTCTCTCTCCTTCTAACCCATGCGAACAGGCAGCCAGACTTCTGCATAATGGCCTTTTCCGAAGTCCTGCCTGGAAATATTCGTAGATGTGCTTTTCGGGGGCCCTAAGTGACTTTCCATTAGCCGCTGCCGAGCCCTGAGAATTATGCTCTCCCAAACGTTCTGCTGAATAGCGTACAGTAGCCTGCCCTAATTCAAAAAACACAAACCTTTACTGCCACGGCAAAGAGCAGCCTCTCTGTGCTCTGCAGGAATGAACTTACCAGAGCTTACTGAATGGAGCAAAACAGAAAAAGAGAATGTGTATATATATATATATATATATATATATAGAGAGAGAGAGAGAGAGAGAGAAAGAGAGGGGAGAGAGAAAGAGAGTGTTTTTATAGTGTGTCAGAGACCGTGTTAGTGAAGCGTGGAAGACACTATAGTGTGTTTAGTTTCTGGCCTGTTGAAGACTGCTCTGTGGCGGCGCCCCATGTTGCACACACATGCACAATGGACTCATGTTACCTCTTTTCATTTGATTTCCAGATTTCTTTATCCAGGGCAACATTTAAGTCAAACGTTTATTGATATGTGTTTATAAAGCTGGATATTGTTTTACGGTATTTCATTTTACACGCCTCACTGGAGGAAACAGCAGCAGCACAGTGGGAATCAAACCTACAACCATCTGGTTGCAGCTCATTTCCAAAGTGCTGCTGCGTAATGCTGTGCGCATCGTGCACTGCACGCGCACGCACACACAGACACACACACACACACACACGCGCACAGTACGGGGGCATTTCCTGGTGCTCTCAGAAGGTTTGTGGATGTGTAATAAATGGGATTTGGGGGTTGTGGTTCCCCTTGACAGAGAGCAGGTTCGGCTCACTGTTAATGTGAAACACATGATGCACAGGAAAAGAACCTCTCACATTTAATTCTTTAAATTCTCCTTTCATCAAAAGAGAACGCACCCACGACACACTCGCCACACCCGATTGCGATTCGAGCGCAGGATGCGCAGAGAACGCGTTTGAGACACACATATGCACGCGTAGCACTCAGAAAAGTTAGGCCGAGCTCAGAACACATGCAAAGGACACAACACGTGCAGAAAGGACACAGCACATTCAGAATACAATAGATGCACTCATAATGGCCTGCCTGGCAGAGGGAAGAATGACAGATTATCTGTGACTGGTGGCATCCTGTATGGAGCTCTGCTAGGGTGTCAGGTGACTGTTTTGGTTTGGAGCTCCTGTCCATCTCCCTCTTGAAGAGAGAGGCAGCAGGGGGTCTGTGTGTAATTTCCCCTGTGAGTCATCACAAAAAGTGTTGGGAGATTAGAGACTGGGAAACTGGTCAAGACTTAGAGAGACTGCAGGAGTCTGGGAGAGACTGAGAGAGACTGGAAGAGACTGAGAGAGACTGGAGGAGACTGGAAGAGACTGAGAGAGACTGGAGGAGACAGAGAGACTGAGAGAGACTGGGAAACTGGTAAAGACTTAGAGAGACTGTAAGAGATTGAGAGAGACTAGAGGAGACTGAGAGAGACTGGATGAGTCTGGGAGGGACCGGGAGAGATTAGACTGGGGCAGACTGGAAGGCAGTATAGACTGGGAGAGACAGGGAGAGTACAGACCATGGAGCAGACTGGTGGAGAAAAAATACAACGAGAGACTGAGTAGACTGGAGCAGACTGAGAGATTGGAGACAGAATGGAGGAGAAAAGACTGGGAGGGGAAAAAACTGGGACAGACCGGGAGAGTTTGTTGTATCTTCCCTCTGCTGCTGTGTGTTTAAACGCGTGCCCCGTTCTATTCTAGCCCGGCAGATTGGACAGTATTTACACGTTTGCGCTGTCGTCCAGAGGAATTCCATGTGTTGCGACTGTTTGGGGGAAACAGTCAAAGCTTTCATTAAAAGCCACTGCTTTCCAGGAGGATGGCAGTCCCAGTGTGACCTCATTCAACCTCCCGGTCTGCTCAGGTGATCACCAGCAGCAGCTGTTCCTGTGGCATTATTGACAGACCGTGGGGGTTCCAACAATGCTGTTTGCTGGGGCTGTTTTCTGTTTGCTGAGAGGTTGACAATGCCTGCTGGTTCAGAGCCCCCCAGCAGAATTCAGCTTTTGCAAGCGAAATCCCCCACGCAAGGGGCTACAGAAAGCTATGCACACATCGTTCTTAGCGGGCTGCGCAACCAGCCTCTCTCTGGCCTATTCTCCTCAGGATTTGGAGCTTTTTCATGGCTGAGAGCACCAGTGAAAATAGGACAAATAGCGGTGCGAATAACATTGTTTAAGCATGTTCTTAGTTTGTCTTTCTTTTGTTTAAGTAGGTGTGTCTCTTTAGCTTCGTGTGATCTCTCTTTAGCTTCGGCGTGTTTCACTTCTGTCTCAGTGTCAGTTGTTAGCAGTAGCGTGTTTATCCATTTAGACTTAGCGCGCCTTCTTTAGCCTAAGCGTCTCTTGTCTCATCGTGTCTGTCTCTAGTTTCATCGATTGTTCAGCTTTAGCCTGTCTCGCTTTAGCCTCAGTGTCTCTTCAGGTTTCATCCCGTTTGAGTCTCCTCAGTTGCAGTGTGCCTCTTAGCCTCAGTGTGTCTCTTTTTAGTCACACTGAGAGTAAAGAGGGAAAGACTGTGACTAAAGAGAGACACGCTGAGGCGTCTCGGTGCATCTCTTTATTCTCAGCACGCTCTGTATCCGTAGTCTCAATGTCCTGCGCATAGCAGGCATATATGAACTGTAGGGAAGATATGGCCGCGACTGTAGCGGCGCACGGCCACTGCTGATAATGGGAGTCCTGCAGCTTGTTGACAGGATAAGGGGAGAGATACTCCATGCTGGACTCCGCAGGTGTCCCTTCCTGGACTGTTGTTTTAGGTTGCGCAGTGTTTCTGTAGCCCCGAGAACGGTGTCCCGCTACATGTTAACACAGTATTAAATCATCTCTTGTCAGCAGCATTATCATAAGATTGTTGATCCTGGAACCCTGGGATCCAGACTGTTCCAAATCCTGATTCCTTGTGCATTGCATAACCGCAACGCACATCTCTGAGAATGTCATTCGATTTTAGGTCGCAATCAATTTATTTTCCTGGTTGCCGTTTGCTGCCTGGTTGAATTTATTCGAACATCTTTCGACCGGGTTTGATTTCATACATTGACCGTTGAAGATGTGTTCCAGCTCAGATAGCTTTGGGAGTGGATGTTCTGTCTTTATCTTGATCTTGATTTTGAAGTCTGAAGTATGAGACCCAATGGCTTAAGACAGCAGGGCTGAGGGGCCTGTAAGCCAGGGGGTGTTTGAGGAACATAGATGGACTCCTGATAGCGGAAGCAAGTGGGCCGTGGTAGAATTAGCGGATTTGCGGGAAAGTGGAGGTCGGCCGCCGATCTCCGGCTGGGACGTGAGCCTGAATATAAAGCGCCCGTCCTCGGAGAAACAGATCCGCAGGTGTGACAAAAAAAAAAAGGGGGGGGTGGGGCGGGGGCAGATCCAGGGCCCTGGAGCAAGATGGATTTTCCTGATGAAACCCTGGAAAAACAAACCCAAGCCATCCGTGTCAGCGGCTTTCAGCCTGCCATTCACCCGACAAAGGGGGCCTGACGAGCGGATCATCTCCCGGCCCTTAAACGCCCCTCCGAACACGGCCTTTTCATTCAGGGCTTAGGAGAATTTTTTGTTGGAGTTTAGCGCCGGAGCTGCCGGGGCCATTACACCTGGATACAGGAGGAGGCACTCCGAGGAGTAGGGGAAGGGGTGGGGGGGGAATTCTGATCTGCAGCTCCTGATGTTCTGGGGTGGGTTCAGCCGGTGTTTTGCGCCCCGCCTGGGGTCTGCCGTTAGACGGAGGATAAGGGGTAGGAGTAAATTGAAAAGCAGCTCGCTATTCCAGGGGTTTGCCAGGTGTCTCGCGTGTAACAGTGGAGCAGCCCGTTTTCCGGCGGCTTCTCCAAAGGCGTGGCGGGGCTATGCGTGGCTCGCAGAGGAGTCTGCCTTCGCCTGACGTTTGTTTATTTCATCACTTCGGAGCAAAACAACATGCATGATGGCATTTGTAGCTAAGGCACAGCTGCTAACTCTGCCAGTGAACTCATCAGACTGTTTTTTTTTTCTTTGCCTTATTTGAGAATTCTTTCTGGGTCACGGGCTTCCTGATGCACGTGCATTATCCTCGAGAGTGATGACAGAGTCACTTCAGTTCATTGTGGTAAACTCAGATGCCTCTCAGTGGCCTGTCAGCGGGATGTGGTGTTTTAGATTTCCGATCGCTCTGGGATCGGCGTGGACAGTATGTTAGAGTCCCGACTCTTCTGGGATCGGTGCGGACCATATATTAGATTCCGGGATGTTTAGAGATCAGTACGTCCAGTTCTTTAGATTCCTCGGGGATTGGTGTGGAGCGGGTGTCTAGATTCCACAGGAAAGTGTACAGTAGTTAATGTGCCACAGCTGACACAGCATCTGCACTTTGTTTTAGGTAATCCTGGAACCTTTCCAGTTCTCTGGCGTTATCACACTGGGTCCCACCTCTGTCACTCCTTCTGTCTGATTCCCTTATTTCTTTGTCTCTCTCACTCCCTCCTTCCCGCTCTCCCAGTTGCCATAATATGGGAAACTCGAAGGAGATGCTCCACTTCCATGGGCACAGAGACCAAGCACACATTTGTATATTCGCAGCCCTGTGAGTGAGTGAGTCCCCAGAGACATAAACACACATCCTGATTATTAAACCATGTGGTCGCAGTCTCCTCTTGCATTTCCTTATAGCATAGTCGGTTCTACGAGGGTGCAAAAGCATGCATTGCGCCATCAGTCCAGTTTAGTTAAAATAATATGAAGCACTGTCTGGCTACTTGGCGATAGGTTCGGTAGAATCAATGCATACAGGGAGTGACTCTTTTTTCCTCAGAAGTAGTGAGACAGACACATTGCTGACGAGGAAGTGACAGAAATGTGTCTGGTTTGTTAAGGTTATCTCATTGCTTATTAAAACTGAACTATGTTAAGTTCATGAGAACTCACCCCGAACATTTTTCCTGTAAAATCAACTTGAAAGAACGTGTGGCTAAATGAATTGTTTACTTATGAATTCATTTTATGTTACTTAAAGAGGGTCTGAGCATGAAAACAGTAGCATTAGTCAATGTCTGGCATTTCTCCTAGATTACCTAAATTCTGTTTTATCATGAAGTTGCTTCAGTGTAACAGATTTTTTAAAGTAGCTGTAGTTAACTACTTTTCTCTTATTGGTAGCTGTGCTACAGTTTAACTACTTCCAGAGTCGGGTAATTGGTAGCTTAGTTAACTACATTTTTAGAGGTGCTTCCCCAACACTGATTATTTCACTATATTTCCACAGCATATTAAGATGGATTGTAAAACTTGAATGGACGTTCTTAAATTGTGTTTTTGTTGCAACTTGTTTTTTTAATTCAAATGTAGGCCTGTTTCCCACAAAAATACAGTTGCATTGTGATAATTATTTTTGTTATTTTCATACTTTTAAAAAATAACCAGAATGCAGGAAACTTAGTCCTTGAAATTCAAATTTTTCTGTGGGTTAATACTTTAGCTTCTGCTAACACAAAAAACAACAATGGGGCACCATTTCATAAACCAATTGGTGTCCATTGGTGCCGTCCAATGTCCATGCTCCACCTGAATGAGAACTAAGAGACAGCATGACAGTGTGACCTTTATGTTCTCTAGCTCTGAGACCACAACGTGCCACACACTGTAAAATAAAGTCAAAAGGATAATATACAAAAAACAATAATGACCTCAATACATCAAACAACGGTCTCAAACATCTCACATATTGAAACCTCTCAGACACGGCGGACATCTTGCTTGTGAAGGAATCACACTTCGTTGTGAGCCGAGTGCCTGAGCTCCTGGTCTTTTCTTCTTCAGCGACCTCAAAATCAGTTTCCTCATTCCAGGAATACTGGGAGACTGTGCAAGATGCTTAACTCTACAAACAAGCGTAGTGCTAGGTTAATGCTGGGGAACCGGATGGGTCTAATGTTTTTTCCATGTCATACGCCAGGTTACAGCATTTAAAAATTCCATAGTTGAAAAATTGTAACTAAGTGAAATAAAATAACAATGCATGGACAATAAAAATCAATTGCAGATGTTTGTTATAAATAGGCTATATAAATAGGTCCTGAAGTTTTCTCGGTAAATATGAGCTTTAATGCTTCTTTAGAATAGTATCACTCACTGACCTCTCTGTGTTTGGGGAGTTAACTTATTGTGAAAAATTCTTTTAATGTGGATTGTTTCCATGGAAATATTACTGTCCCTAGTAATGTGTATTGGCAGGCAGTCTTCTCCACCAGCTGTGCCTTCACTTTTTTCTCCTTTCTCTCTATGGTTCATCTCTGGTTGGCCTCGGAGAAACATATTTGAAGGATAGGTTCTTCGCATGTTCTTAGCATGGAATTAGACCTGTGAAGGATAGAGCTCTGTTTGGGTTGTGTCTAGGGAGCTGCGTTTAATTCAGAATGGAAATAGGGTCTTAGTGTGGAATATCCCTTTGTTGCTGTGATATTGCAAATGAATGCATGTACGCTGTAAGGTAGCGGTTACATGTTTGCCTGCTGTAATGTTGCTGGTGACTATGTCCTATACCATAATGCTGTGGATGCTCGAATGTGACTCCACTAAATGGTTGCCTAAACGAATGGGGTTCTTTCGTGTAATTTTCTTTGTGAATGAATGTGTGCTGTAAAGTTGCTGCTGAATGACTGTCTGTGCTGTAATGTTATAAGTGAATGAATGTACCGCCCCTGTAACATGGTGGGTGAATGAGTGTGTCTGTGCTGTAATGTTGTGGTGAATGAATGTGACTCTGCTGTTACATTGTATCTTAGGTTAATCAATGCACCCCTACTGTTAAGTTGCAGTGAATGAATCTGTCTGTACTGTTAAGTTGTGGTGAATGAACGTGTCTGTACTGTTATGTTGAGGCTGAATGAATGTGTCTGTACTGTTAAGTTGCGGTGAATGAAAGTGTCTGTACCGTTATGCTGTGGGTGTATTAATGTGTTTGTACCGTTTGTACTGAATGACTGTGGCCACATGTGATCACAAACCCCATAGATCTGAGACACATGTAAGGGTCAGCGAGGCTCAGCCCAGTAAAAACCACACCACTGCGAGTCTGTTTCTTTTCTACAGTGGGCATGGAAAGGGGGGGGGGGGGGGTATGGCTAGACACCAGTCAGAAGTTGTGTTGCATAAGCGGTACAGAATTGTTAAAGGAGCTCCCAGGAGGAAGCATATAGTAAAAAAGGACGAGGGGGATTGGGGGGGGGGGGGTTTGATTACCAAGATGCTGAGCCGTAAGGATCTGGCTCGCACCCATGCGGCCCGGCCAAGCAGTTTGTACCATTACGCACGCGGCGGGGCGGCATGATTTATTGCCTTTTTAACACGCTTGTGCAACGCGGCCTGTTTGGGTTAGCGCGGTGGGTAGTTACGCTGACGAGAATGTCATGTCTGGAAGCGGCAGGGATGTAATTATGAATTAGCCTCGCGTTCCTGCGGCCTGTCTCCTGATGTACCGGAGCGGGGGGCCGCACGCCGCATCGGGCAGACGCAGGGCGCGCACGCGGCCCGACGCCGGGCTCGGGGGCTCTGACACCAAGGGGGGCCCGGGGAGAGAGCGCGCGGACTGGGGGGGGGGGGGGGGGGGGTGGGGGGTTGTCTGAAAATACCGAGCGTCATGAGAAATCTTTCTTTCTGCCGCTCTGCTGAGGGAGGGAGGCTTTCGGGAGGCGGGAGAAATAACTTCCGCTTTCAATTGTCTGGAATCTGAAATACAGTCTTCATCTGTCTGCCACCCGCTTGGGCGGGCGGTTAGCCGAAGAGGGAGAGAGAGAGAGAGAGAGAGAGAGAAAGAAAGAAAGAAAGGCACATAAACTGGAGCCGTGGTGCCGCGTCTGCTTTTAAGCTCAAAGACCGAGGCTGTCGGTTTGTTCCGCTCTCAAAACAGCGCCTCCTTTCAGCGAGGACAGCGAGAACGTCATCTTTCCACACCTACTGGGCACGGGGACTCGCTGCTGCTAGAAAAACACCAGGCGCTTTGAGCGGCTAAAATAAGCACGCCACAATATTGGGCCTTTAGCCTTTGGTTTAACGATGAGCAATAGGTCACACTGACTGAGCACCGGTCGAATGGAGCGGTATACCTTCTCAGCTCCTGCCTTGCTTCATAGTGCTGCTTTAAAAGAGGTGCTAAATCACTGATTAAAATGCGTTTCAGAAACTTAATAGTGTTTTTCTTCGGTGCTAATATTTTTTTTTCTGTCCCTCTGAGATTCGTATAACAAGCTTTGCCGTTTCTTCAGCTATAGCTCTTCCGAGAGTCTTGGAGAGGGCTTCTCTGCTTCTTGAGCGTTCTCTAAAATTAGGGCCCAGTAGCTTTGCTATGAAAAGTATTTGTTTCCTGCCAGTATTCCTGTGCTTTGCTGAGGAATGCTAGTAATGTTTGATACCAAAGTGTCACTGAAAGGGCAAGTTCTGTTCCGGTATACAGTGACTTTTACTCCTGTGAGGAGTTCATTGCAGTGCCCTTAACCCCTGTGTGGATTTTAGCTTTTATTTAGGTCAGGAGTATAGTACAGTAACGTTTACTCAAGCTGGAGGCCCCCTTTTTGACAGCCTTGTACCTCACATTAGCAGACGCTGTGCTTTACAGTAGACAGACGAAGGATTTCAGACATAATTTAAGAGCAGACTCTTTTTTGTGGTCGCTCTTCTGTAAATTGCATCCCTAGTTGCGGAAAATGTAGGTGGAGTGTGTCTGTTTGACGGCGCACGAAAGAGAGGGGGGAGTGACGTGTGTGCGTGAGAGTGTACGTGTTGGATATGTTTATGTGTGTCTGATTGAGTGTGTCTGTGTCTGTTTCTATGCGCGGAAGCGAGTGTATATCGGTTTGTCTGTGTTTGTGAGTGAGTGGGAATTTTATCTGTGTGTGTGTGTGTGTGTCAGAGAGGGTGAGTGTGTGCGCAAAGGTGTTCTTTTACTAGAGCTCGCTGTGGTGCTGTAGAGGTGGTGCTCAGATTTATCAGTTCAGTTTTCACCAAGGATACAGCCACTGTGGAGCAAAGATGATAAATGGCCTGGAGGTCTCTGTGCCTGGACCACCAGCTGCACAATTCACTGGCTTCACAGACCCTGTCTGCTGTTCGGTCTCTGCGCAGCATGACCACTGTCTGTATGAAGTGAGTGGTAGCTCTCACATAAAGTATAGACTGCAGTTGTTCTCCCTCTCTCTGCCTCACTCACAACGTAGTGTGCACTATGCCTGTCTCACACAGCATAGTGTGCACTATGCCTGTCTCACACAGTATAGTGTGCACTATGCATGTTTCACTCAGTATAGTGTGCACTATGCATGTTTCACTTAGTATAGTGTGTACTATGCATGTCTCACTCAGTATAGTGTGCACTATGCATGTCTCACACAGCATAGTGTGCACTATGCATGTCTCACTCAGTATAGTGTGCACTATGCATGTTTCACTCAGTATAGTGTGCACTATGCATGTTTCACACAGTATAGTGTGCACTATGCATGTTTCACTCAGTATAGTGTGCACTATGCCTGTCTCACACAGTATAGTGTGCACTATGCCTGTCTCACACAGTATAGTGTGCACTATGCATGTCTCACTCAGTATAGTGTGCACTATGCATGTTTCACTCAGTATAGTGTGCACTATGCATGTTTCACTCAGTATAGTGTGCACTATGCATGTCTCACTCAGTATAGTGTGCACTATGCATGTTTCACTCAGTATAGTGTGCACTATGCATGTTTCACTCAGTATAGTGTGCACTATGCATGTCTCACTCAGTATAGTGTGCACTATGCATGTATCACTCAGTATAGTGTGTGCTGTGCCTGTCTCACACAGCGTAGTGTGCACTATGCCTGTTTCACTCAGTATAGTGTGTGCTGTGCCTGTCTCACACAGCGTAGTGTGCACTATGCCTGTTTCACTCAGTGTACTGTGTGCCAAGCCTCTCTAACAAAATGTGTGCACTGCGCCTGTCTCACTCCGCAAAAAGAACACTGACAGTAGTTAAAGGGAGATTTAGAGCCTCTGTTTATGTCTCATGCTCAGTGATAGTGTTAAGAGTAGTTGGAGGGGTCTCTTTAAGTTGGTTTACTCACTGCTCAGTGCTTGGGACTCATGTATTTGACTTTGCCTGATGTGGGCCCCTTCGTCAATAATGTAAAAATGTTAAATGTATGCAGGCAAAATAAGATAAAATAACAAAACTCTACAAGATGGAAAACTTTAAGCACAAAGCACACCCAGAACCTATACATACAAAATGGTCGTGTAGCTTTTCCAAAGTAGTGGATGATGAAATTGAGTTTATTCTGTATACTTGAATAAACAACACTTTATTCAAGTGGAGTGGGTGAGGCAGGGTTGCAGTAAGAGTCCAACTTTGTTTGATGTTCACTCTCACCATAAACAATGCTGAAGTTAAATCTACTTTATGCAGATGACCTGATGCTGCGGTCACCCCCGGTACAAGGGATTCAGTAGCATCTGGATCTACTAGAGCAATACTGTCAGAACTCGGCCCTGGCAGTTAATCCTAAAAAATATTTAAAAATTACGATCTCCCAAATGAAGTCCAAATCTCAAGAAAACAGACACTCCCTGACTTTCAGCAACCTCTTATCTTAAAGCGCATGTTACATTATGATTTACCTTGAACTGAAAATCAGTGCCTCAGGGAACCTTGGTTGAGAAGTGAATGCATTAAAAGAAACAGCATGAAAAATGTTCTGTGTAATCAAAAGAACATTCTGCACAATAGACACATCAATTAAAATGTTGTCTGAAATCTTTGACAGTGTCAAACTGCCTATTGCAGTATTTTAAGGTGAAGTATAGGGTTCACTCAGTCAGCAAAGCTATACTAGATAGAGATTAAAATCCTGCTTCAATAAATGAGTTGAGATGTATTTAAATATGCAAAGAAATAAACCAGCCAATACATACATGGACCTTTATTAACGTGCCATAGTTAATAAAGGTCCATAATGAGTGCTAACATTATAGATCAAATCATTATAAATCAAATCCTTGTGATATGGATCTCAGACCAACCCTGAAACAGCTAATGTAGCATACATCAGCTTCAGACCAGCACTGCTGACCAATCACGTGCAGTGAGCACCATAATGTTTGAGACAAATATATATGTTTTATTGATTTGACTCTGTACTCCAAGGTAAGCCAAGAAAGGCCTCTATGGTGAGTACAATGAATTTGGAGGCATTTGGTTGAACTTTAGCAAATAAGGTGCTTTGGTACACTTCAGAATACCTTCTGTAGTTACATCTTCAATGAAGACACGTAAGAAAGTATCTGTGGCAGCCGTACATGCGCAAACCATAACACCCCCCACCACCATGTTTCACAGATGAGGATCTTGGGCAGTCCCTATTGGCCTCTGCAGTTTGCTCTTGTCATCACTCTGATACAAGTAAATCTCCATCTCATTTGTCTACAAGACCAGAACCTTTTCCCAGAACTTTTCAGGTCTTTTAGCAAACTGGCCATCCTGTTTTTGTGGAAAGCTAGTGGTTTGTATCTTGCAGGGTAGTCTCTCGATTTCTGTTAATGAAGTCTTGATAGATCCACACCTGCCTCCTTAAGAGCGTTTCTGATCTGACAGCTGTTTCGGGTTTTTTCTTCATGATGGTGGGAATTCTTCGGTCATCAACTATGGATGTCTACCTTAGCTTACCAGGCTCTTTGTGATTTCTGAGCTCACAAGTGCTCTCTTTATTTTTAATATTGTTCCAAACAGTTGATTTTGGTAAGCCTAAGGTTTGGCCTATGTCTCTGACTTTTTTCTTCTTATTTCTCTGCCTCATAATGGCTTTGTTGACTTTCATTGGCACAACTCTGGTCTTCATGTCAGCAAATGCCAATAACTGACTCCAAAGGCAATCCAAATGCTACAATCAAGACTAGATGCTGAAAGCTCTCTTATACTTGCAGTAAAGAAGCAATTGAACACACCTGACTAATCAGAAACACCTGTGACGCCATTTGTCTCAAACATTATGATGCCCTGAAATGGGAGGACTATTTTAAAAAGTGCTGTAATTTCTACATGGTGAAACCAAAATGTATAAAAATACCCTTAAATAAAAGCTGAGGACAGTGCACTTTAACCACATGTGAATTGTTTGATTACACATCTAAATTGTGGACTACAGAGCCAAACCAGTAAAAAAATAGATGTATGTGGCTGTATGTAAATAAATCAAACAATAAAACGTAAAAAGGTCATATCTATCTGGAACTCTGGGGCATAACAAACAAAATTCAATACACATTGAAGTGCTATCAGGCCATAAAAGGGATTATCTTCACTGGCAAAGAAAAGTGGCAGATACTTACCAAGCACAGTCTTACCTTTAAAATAGGCACAGAATAGAGTACAGTGTGTGCTCCCTCACTCACAGTACAGAGTTCAGTGTGTTCTCTCTCCTTCACAGTACAGAGTGCAGTGTGTGCTCTCTCACTCACAGTACAGAGTACAGTGTGTGCTCTCTCACTCACAGTATAGAGTACAGTGTGTTCTCCCTCACAGTACAGAGTACAGTGTGTTCTCCTTCACAGTACAGAGTGCAGTGTGTTCTCTCTCACTCACAGTACAGAGTACAGTGTGTTCTCCCTCACAGTACAGAGTACAGTGTGTGCTCTCTCACTCACAGTACAGAGTTCAGTGTGTTCTCTCTCCTTCACAGTACAGAGTGCAGTGTGTTCTCTCTCACTCACAGTACAGAGTACAGTGTGTTCTCCCTCACAGTACAGAGTACAGTGTGTTCTCACTCACAGTACAGAGTTCAGTGTGTTCTCTCTCCTTCACAGTACAGAGTGCAGTGTGTTCTCTCTCCTTCACAGTACAGAGTGCAGTGTGTGCTCTCTCACTCACAGTACAGAGTGCTGTGTGTTCTCTCTCACTCACAGTATAGAGTACAGTGTGTTCTTCCTCACAGTACAGAGTACAGTGTGTTCTCCCTCACAGTACAGAGTACAGTGTGTTCTCCCTCACAGTGCAGAGTGCTGTGTGTTCTCTCTCACAGTATAGAGTACAGTGTGTTCTCCCTCACCGTACAGAGTGCTGTGTGTTCTCTCTCACTCACAGTATAGAGTACAGTGTGTTCTCCCTCACAGTACAGAGTACAATGTGTTCTCTCTCACTCACAGTACAGAGTACAGTGTGTTCTCCCTCACAGTACAGAGTACAGTGTGTTCTCCCTCACAGTACAGAGTGCTGTGTGTTCTCTCTCACTCACAGTATAGAGTACAGTGTGTTCTCTCTCACTCACAGTACAGAGTGCAGTGTGTTCTCTCTCCCTCACAGTACAGAGTACAGTGTGTTCTCCCTCACAGTACAGAGTACAGTGTGTGCTCTCTCACTCACAGTACAGAGTGCTGTGTGTTCTCTCTCCCTCACAGTATAGAGTACAGTGTGTTCTCCCTCACAGTACAGAGTGCTGTGTGTTCTCTCTCCCTCACAGTATAGAGTACAGTGTGTTCTCCCTCACAGTACAGAGTACAGTGTGTTCTCACTCACAGTATAGAGTACAGTGTGTGCTCTCTCTTTCACAGTACAGAGTGCAGTGTGTGCTCTCTCACTCACAGTACAGAGTACAGTGTGTTCTCCCTCACAGTGCAGAGTACTCACAATGCTCAGAGGAAGTAGACTCAACCATACTGGCGGAATGGTTGTTTGGTTTCTTTTTCCAGTCGGAATGAAATGGCTTTGTCCTGACTGTGGAGGTATTTTTAAAAATAAAATGTCTTCTCAAACACATTTTTCATTCTGCTGTAGCATTTCACTGACCTTTAAAAACCCAGGAGAGAGATGTCACTTTTTCTTCTTCAGAGGTGGTTCAAAGGCTGTCATGAATTTATGAGCTTATTTTTCATGTTAATTATCACCCATTTTCAAACTGCAGAACCTGCAGGAAAACTGGAAAAATGTGACACTCATTCTGTAAGATTTCCTAAAGATACCAGTCTAAGATAAATTGTTGAGAGGAAGAAAACGTTTTTCTTTTTTCTTCTGGAACAATTTCAAGGATTACTTGTCCATAAATTCAAAGTTTCCCTTCCCCTGCAGTTGAATGCATTATTTATTTTGCATGGAATTTCGATGTGAGGCATCTCACACCATATAGAAGGGGTCTTGCATTATATGTTTATTTTTTCTCATTTAAAGCTGTTGTCAAAGCTACTTGTCAAAATTGAGTTAAAGGGTGTAATACCTTCCAACTATACCCCACTATCATTGGGAGATGCTTAAGCTGCTAAAGGCTTATGCTTTATATACGATCCTATTGCAGGTGGAACCTTTCTTCTACGGACAGATGAAACTGTTCCTATATAGGCGTGTAAAAGCTGTTGCTTCACAGACAAGCAAGACTGCCCAGTTTTGTTGCCCAGAGAAAGCATACACTTTAATAGTGGATTCACTATTGATTTGTAGTGCATTGTCATCTGACTTTTTTTGCTTGGCTGAGCTCTAGTACTGTCCAGACGTCTCAGGTATAGTCAGTGGCTCATTACTGCTATAGATTGAATAATCACCTGTCTTTTTCGTCTTTGATGAATGAATTATGTTTGGTGATGTTCCGTTTATAATGCACAGTTTTGAGGTTCAGCATGCAGTGTTGATGGTCAGCATGTAGTGTTGAGGTATCCAGCGTACACTGTTGAGGTTCAGTATGTAGTGCACAGTGTTGAGGTTCAGGATCCAGCATACAGTGTTGAGGTTCAGCATGCAGTGCTGATGGTCAGCATGTAGTGTTGAGGTTCAGTATCCAGCGTACATTGTTGATGTTCAGTTTGCAGCGCACGGTATTGAGGTTCAGTATGCAGCGCACAGTGTTGATGTTCAGTTTGCAGCGCACGGTATTGAGGTTCAGCATGCAGCGCACAGTGTTGAGGTTCAGTATCCAGCGCACAGTGTTGAGGTTCCGTATGCAGCACACAGTATTGAGGTTCAGTATCCAGCGTACAGTGTTGAGGTTCAGTATCCAGCGTACAGTGGTAAGGTTCAGTATGTAGTTATGAGCTGCACAGTGTGCTGTGTGCAGTGGAAAGGATTAGTGTGAAGTGTTAATGTTCAGCATTAAGTGCCTTGAGGTGTGGTACAGTGTCTAGTGAAGAGGTGCTGAGAGCGGATTTAAATGCAGACCCCTGGATTGTTTCCTTTCTGCGTGCTTCTGATTTCAGTAGCCAAGCAAAAGGTTTATTCATCAGTGCAGCTCAGCGCCATAGTAGCAGATTTCCTTAGCTGAAGTGACACATACATTACTGACAACATTCCTCATTTGTTTTTGGTTATGCCATAATAGCAGATTAGGTTCTATTTTTGTCTCACATTTTCCCATTCAGGAAGTGTGGAAAGGCAGGGGTAATGGGTAGGAGCATGAGGTATAGTTTATACAAGCGAGGTTCATCATGATTTTTTTCTGGATTTAAACACTCAGGGGCAGCCAAGAGTAGTGATCAGAATAACGGACCAGAGGGTTGCGAGTTTGAATCCTGAGAGGAATGCTTTTTTTTCCTTGTGCACATATTGTTCCCTTGCACGTAACCTCCCTAAAGATGCTCAATGTCTCGCCATGCTCAAGGGCTTATGCAGATGAAGTGTGACTGAATCTCAAAGTGTGTGTGCGTATGTGCGTGTGTGTGTGTGTGTGTGTGTGTGAGGCAGAGAGAGAGAGAGAGAGAGAGAGAGATAGATCAGGTTGTCTCCAGCTGTAAAAATAGGAAAATGCAGGGAAATTATGACTCATGAGAAGGAGGACGGGATTACAGGGAGCTGGTGCTGGAGAGGGGACTGTGAGCTGTCGGCGAGGGGGGTCACTACTGCACCCAGTGTGGGGGAGGCAAGGGGGGGGGGGGGTGAGCTGTCTCAAAGCTGGCCTGCTGGTGTCCAAGGAGAACTCATCCTTTCAAAACTTCGATGTTTACTTTTAAGATAACAACGATCTGCAGCACGATCCCGGCCTCGTCTGTGCTGATGTCATGGGAAAAAGCTAAAAGCACAAAGAGTTTTTAACGCACTGCGGATTGGTGCGTGTAGCCTCATTAAAAACACTGCACTGTTTAAAACCCTTTCCTGTGGGAATCCCTTAGCTTGTCTCTTTATTGCTACGATTTGGGTTTTCTTTGCCACGTTAAGATGAACTGCGCGTTTGAGGGCGCGTTATCCGGGAACGGAGAGACTCCCGTGCGCCGTCGTGCGCCGCCTCCTCCCGCCTCTCACTGGACAGGGTCACCCAGCGAGCGAGAAGCATGACGTCAGCCCTGGCCCTCCGTGGGGGATAAGCCCAGATACTGTCCCTCTGTAAAAGTCGTCCCCCTCTTTAAGACGGGGTTCAGATCGGCCTGACCTGCCGTACCGCTGCGCTGAAGGGGTGCTCTTTCATGCCAAACAAACAGCGGGAGCGTGGGTGGAAAGGAGCCAGGGAGGCAGGCAAAGTCCTCAGCGATATTTATCAG